>NW_018239927.1:58265-156653 GCF_001263595.1 Phalaenopsis equestris | reverse complement strand
ATATATTTATATATATATATATATTGAAAGCCCAAAAAGGCTAATATATTAAATAGAAAGAAAAATACAGATGCAATGTGTGGGAGGGTCCAAGCATGACACCCTGCCCACACAAAAACCACAAATGATTCTAAAACTAGAAAAAAAAAATAGAAAAATACATTATATACGTAAATAAAAAACCTAACAGTGCCGAAATACATAAATTCAGGTTGCTAGAGAGCGTCCCAAGTTGGTCTTGCCTCTGCCTCTAGTTTTAGGATAAGAGCAAACTAATAAGCTGATAAGATGATTGCCAGTGCCTGTAGTAACCAATGTATCATCCAATATGTTCTCGAGCTGGAGTTGGTCTCCATTCTTCTTCTTCCTTCTGGCTTCTGGAATAGACCTTCCATTCCTCTTCTGAAGAATCAGTCTGATGGAATGGTAGAGCTGAAGCAGAAGGATTACTAACCGTAGTACCCACAATATGTTCTAGTATATATGAAGTATGAGTTGCCTCTACACCAGATACTTCCTGAAGAAGTGGAGCTACGAGGCTCTCTTGATTATCAGTGAACACTATCATTTGTAAGTAATAGTCCATCAATATTGTTTTCTATGGGGTTTGAAGGTGCCAACATCACATCACTCGCAATAACAGTAACAACAGTGTCATGGGGGTTTCCTCAGGGGCATCAAACACTTTCTGTCTGGTAGTATCCTCCCCAGGTGGAACTAAAATGTCTAGAGAAATGGGGTTAGACCCATCTTTATTCACTTGAATCTTAGATTTCAAATTTGGATGAAACTTGTGTCATTTATCAAGGGCATGATCAAACATCTTACAGTGGGTACAATATATATTGGTTCTCTAGTGATCTTATTTCTCGTGTGGTCAGCTAAAGGAACTTGCTGGCAATGATCTTTTCCCTCCAACATCTTTTGGTTTAAGGCTAGTATTGATGTGCTTTGGTTTATATATGTTTGAATGTTGTTATAGGTTATAATAGGAAGGGAAAGAAGAAAGAATTTGATTCTGGAGGAAACCTAAACCACAATGAAAAACAAATATTATTGCTAAAACTGAAATAATTACAGACACAATGCTTGAAAACATGAAATAGTGACAACAAAACAATAATACAAACTTGAAGACACAACACAGACTCTAGTAAGGTTTACACACGATAGCCGATAGATTTGATGGAGAGGCAGCGATAGCTGCTTGGAATGAGTTGCTGCAGTGTTGGGAAGAGCTGCGGAAGTTTACAGTAGGATGGGGGAAGGTCTGGGAGGGTTGCGGTCAGGTCTAGATGGGTTGGGAGGGCTTATGGCAGGCTCTGGAAGGGTTGGAAGGAGTTTAGCTGTGAGGGCAGCAAACTAGCAAGTGGTAGGACGGGACGACCAACAACAGGAAGAGAGCCAAAGGGTTGTGGAAAGATAAAACGTCTCGTTGGGGTCAAGCTACAGCCGGAGCACCACCTGAATCCTTAGAGACGATCACCACCTCAGACGAATTACAACCGGAACTCATTTTCACTGTCGGGTATACCCCTCAGAGGGGAAGAACGCCTCAAGGGTAGCAATTGAAATCGACAATCATAAAAAACCTCTCTTTCCTAAGCTAAAATAACCCTTCTCTTTAAGAGGGATTTTGACTTATATTAGACAATGCTTTTAATTAGGAAATAGAATAAAAATTAAGTAATATAATGGACAAACATTTATAATACGGGATTTCATGGAAATGGAAAGAAATATTAAGAGGAAAAAAGAAAGAAAAGGGCCGAGAGCAGGGTTTGGATCGCAGTTACTGTAGCTGCCACAGTAATGCATCCGCGACACTTTAGCATGACACTGTAGCAGCTACAATGCCGCGATATGGGGAACCTCCTGCATCAATCCACCGGGGTTGGGGGAGCTTCGTTTATTTGTCGATGCTTTTAGGGCAAAAAAATTTGGTGGCTTTGGTAGGGGTGGAGACTAGGGACCCTAGGATAGGAGTAAACTACTTTTATTAATAGGGAAATATGGTTATAAAACACAAAAACTGATAATAACATCACAAACACATAAAACGACACAACATAAACCTCGAGAGTGCATCCGAAGGGCGGTAGAGGTTACTAGGTGTATTGGGATGACTAACGGGGGAGGTGGCAGTGAAGGCAAGGTGAGAAAATTGCGGGAACAACTACATCAATAAATTGAGCAAAAATGACATGAACAACAATGGTCAGCTCTTCCGGGGCGGCGACAATAAGGATGGGTGGGTTGACAGCGATGTAGCAAAGATGCGAGCGATTTGGGGTGGCAAGAAGGTGCTGGACAACAAGGTAGACTGTTCGAAACAGAAACAAGAAAAATACAATCACCACCAGTGAGAGGGATACAACCGAAACACCACCATAACCGTTAGATACAACCTTCGAGGGAGAAAAAGATTTTACATAGGAAATATGAAAGAAGACTACACCAAAAACTACCCTAAACTCAAAAAGGCAAGCATATAAATAGACCTAGCTAGGGGCAACAAGAAAGGAAAGATGACGAGAAAAGGCCAGGCGGCAATGCCGCCTCTCCCCATATCCCGCTCGATCGTAGTGAGAGATGCGAATAAAAAAAAAGACCCCCCCCCCCCCCCCCCAAGTAGACTGCATGAAGCCACTCGTCTCTTTGGAAGCTTGGACCGAGTCCTCTAGACCGGTCTCATACTAGCCGGTTCAGTTGGCTCCTGTTTCTTGCGTCCGTGCTGAAAATTCTTGTACAGGCCTCAGCATGGGAAGAAACCACTCCCGCATCTACTAGGGGGAAGCCCCTCGTTAGTCTCCCGGGATTGGGGAGAGCTTCGACCTCATTCGTCAAAGCTTCTGGCTTTTGCCAGACGTTCCTGGATCCCAGTGGCAACTACGTTGGCTACCAGAGCATCTAAGAAGCTTTTCCCACTTACAAGCATACCTCTCTATTGATCCATGCTGTTGTGACATAGTCTGAGCCACTAGTACACCACTGTGCAGGTTCTCCCGAGCCAATTTCCAAACAAGTAAATATCCTTAGCCTTAGGAATATGTGGCAATGGAATGGGTATTGGGTGGTAGGAAGTAAATTTTGTGGGTTATGATAGATGCTAGAAAACCCTAGGATAAGGCTAGCTTTGATACCAAATGATACCAGAGGAAAAAGATTCAAATCACAATGACAAGTTTTATTAATAGGGAAACATGGTTACAACAGACACAAATTGAAAATAGCATCATCAACACATAAAACGACACAACAAACACCTTGAGAGTGCATCCTAAGGGCGGTGGAGGTTACTAGGTTGATCGAGATGTCTAGCGGCAATGGTGTAAGTGAAGGCGAGGTGAGAAAACTGTCGGAACAACTATAGGACGGCTATCCTGTGCAGCTACAACAATAAATTGAGGCATAAATGATAGAAACAACAAAGTTTAGATGTCCCGGGGTGGCGGTAGCAAGGATGGTTGGGTCGGCAGTGATGTAGCAAAGATGCAGGTTGTTTGGGGTGGTAGGAAGGTGCTGGACAACATGGTAGACTGCTGGAAACAGGAACAAGGAAGATACAATCACCGCCGGGGAGAGAGATATAGTTGGAACACCACCATAACCATCAGATACAACCTTCAAGGGGGAAGAAGACTCCACACAGGAAATCTGAAAGAAAATTATACCAAAAATTGCCCTAAACTCAGAAAAGCAAGCATATAAATAGACCTAGCTAGGGGGGCAATAAGAAAGGAAAGATAACCAAAAAGGCAGGAGGAGAAAGGCATTGCCGCCTCTCCCTAAATCCCGTTCAATTTGGTCAGGAGATGCGAAAGGAAAGGTCCCGCAGGCCACATGATGCCGCTTGCCTCTTTAGAAGCTTGTACTGGGTCCTCCGAATCGGCCTCATGTCGACTAGTTCAGTTGGCTCCATTTTATCGCATCCATGCGAAATATTCTTACACCCGCCTAAATGCAGGAAGAAACCCGTTCTCGGGTCAGAACCATAGGCTATAAATTGAACAAGATTTGAATACTATATTTAGTGGTTAATCTGATGCGGGTGTCTTTCGCTGTTGGACCGGATGCTTGCTTTTGTTGTTGGACCAAACGTGAGGCATTAGGGCTAGTTGGGACCAGTTCAGAACCGTAGTCTTAAGGTCGCCCGACCCTCCTTCGCGTGGGATTTCCACCTCCATAAGAGAGGGGGCCCACTCCTAGTATCCTTGGGTTATATATTTGTGTTTTTTATGTTCTGCATTTAGTTTTTATCGTATGTTTGTTCGGGATAGCCGACGAGTTCTTCAATTTTTCCATATAGGACTGTATCTAAGGGTTGAGTGGTGCTCTGACTGTATCTCGCTTCCGAGGTAGTGATTATCCTTCCCTCCATCCTTCCCACAACACTCGTTGTTGCTCCCCTTCGCTCCCTCCCTATTTTAGCTGCCTAGGATACCTGTGTTTACGTTCCTTCTTGCAGTTTTCTCTTTCAAAACCACCTCTTCCCGTTCTTTGCTGTCCTCTTGCAGAACTAGTCACTAGCCGCTCCTTGTTGTTTTCTGCACTGGTCAACCTTCCCAGCTGCCATACCATCTTTGGTCGCTGCCTGCCTGCTGTCCAGCAGCCCCATACTTGCTGATATCCCTATATCGCAGCCCAAAACACTGATTGCTGTTGCTACTGCCATCCACCAATGGCCATATCGTCATTGCCCCCCACCCCCAAACTTACAACCACTACCCCTGGATCAAACTCTAGTGTGAGTTTGTGTGTTATGTTGTTGCCATTCCCTATTTTCGTTGTGTAATTGTAACTCCTTATTTGAATTAAAAAATAACATTTGATTTTTCTTTTGTTGTTTGGTAAACTCTAGCATCATTTGGTATTAAAGTTAGCTTAACCATAATCTTATTTTAGGGTTACCTAAATCCATCAATACCTAACCCAATCTCCACCCAAAAACCCATGCCTTTGCTGATTTCTCAAATCAACCTCCAAAATATTTTTTTCCACCTTTAGGGTCTGTTTGTGGCAGCCGCAATTTATTAATACAACTGTGAATCTTCTGAAAAATAATCTGGTGTTCAAAATGCTGTGGTGGCAATGCCACCTCACCTAGCCAACACCTGTGAGAAAATGCAGATTTTAGTGGCAGCTTTTTGAAAATGTTGCCAAAATGCAGTTTACCCAAACAAACAAAACTACGGTGCAATGCCGCACCGTCAACACACAACCACCTCAAACGGACCCTAAATCAACACTGTATACCCTCTTTCACACCCAAACCTAAAACCTAGCCGCGACATCAAGGAGACGGTTACCGCAAACCTGATCGTAATGAAATGACACAATGTGACTTATGATAAATCTGTAAAGAGATTTTCAAGAAGCTACCATGGAAAAGATGCAGCGGGAAATCCTTTAACTGCAATAGAGGCTTGCAACCTTCAAGAGGAGACAATCCGGAAGGCTCACTTGTAGCCATAATGGTGATTCGTCAGATCAAAAGGATGAAGAATCACTACTTTAAAGATTTTACATGGAATATCAAAAAAGCCAGAATTTGGAAGTAAAAGTGGATTTATCAGCTTTTGACGGTCACGGGAATTCAGAAGAATCATAAGTGGTTCCAGACAGTGGAGTAGGTATGTGAATACAAGGATATTCTACCAGACATAATGACATAGTTAGCTGCCATCAAGTTAAAGAAGAGTGTATTGCTGAGGTGGGAAAATTTGTAGCATCTACGTTAGTAGGAGTGGAAAAACAAAATCGCTACCTTGTCCAAGATAAAAAAGATTTTATTCCAGAGTTAGTTTTTTCAGGTGAATTTGTTTACCTGATGCGTCCAACAAAGTACTAGTGAAAGAGACTAATTACAAACTTAATTATTTGAGAGCTGTTTTGTGACAATCTACAATTATATGCGACTTTAGCTTAGGTTGTGCCAAAAGAGGATGAATACTTATTATATCAGGATGTTCTTTGGAATGACAAGACGTACAAAATTAACTTACCAAAAGATTACAACATTTTTCGCTATCTTCAATGTATTTGATCTGATAACATACTATGAGGAAACAAACCCTTTGATCGCCGAGGTCGAAGCTCCACCAATCCTAGAAGACTGACATAGGCATAGTTTGTTTCTGAATTGGAGCGAGACATCAAAGCTTGTTTGAACCGGTTTAGAACCGTAGCATGAGGGTTGGCCAACCCTCCGTTGCGTGGGATCACCATCTCTTGTGAGAGGGGTCTGCTCCTAGTTATCTTTGCGTTACATATTTGTGTTTTTGATGTTCTAGGTTTAGTTTGTGGTCTTATGTTTGTTCGGGACAAACGTCGATGCCTCCAGTTTTCTTGTATAGGGCTGTAAACTTGTGCTATCTACGCAGATGATGGATAAATTGATCCTCTCTACAGAGAAGCATTCCAAACGACACTTCCTTGGCTGAATAATAAAAATGAGATTTTGGTCGTAAAAAAATATTTAGTTGAATTTCAATTGGAACCAAGTTTTTGGATAAGTTAAGTGTGATGTTGTTCCTATAGATGGATGTCATATTTTGCTGGGCCGAACATGACAATGCGATAGATGTGCTCTTTATGATGACCACAAAAATACTTGCATATTTAACATGATGAGAAATATATTGTACCTCTGCCATTAAAGAAGTCAATAGTGATGAACACTCAAAAATTGGAGCCATCATGCCTCAGTCTATCTTTGTACATGCTATGAGACAGGCGCGGTAGGACTAACCTTGGAAATACTAGATGTCAGTGAGACAGAGGAACTAATACCTGAGACAGTGCGATCATTATTAGGGGAGTTTCAAGATGCCTTGATGGATAATATGCCACTTGGATTGTGGTCTTTGTAAGAGATTCAATATGCTTTAGACCTTATCCCATGTTTAGTGCTTATCAACCGACTAGCCTATTGGATGCAGCCAACAAAGAATGAGGAGCTACAAAAGTCAGTTGATGATCTGATGGTTCTAGAATTAGTTCGTGAGAGCACTAGTCCATTTGCTGTGCCTGCTTTGATTGTGCAAAGAAAAGATAGATCATGACGCATTTGCATAGATAATAGGGCTGTGAATAAGATCACAATCAAGTACATGTCTCCCATTCCTAAATTGGTCGATTTGCGTGATTAGTTGTAGGGAGCTAGTGTCTTCTCTAAGATTGATCTATGCGGTGGCTATCAACAGATTAAGATGAGATGAGGGGATGAGTGGAAGACATAGTTTAAGACATGAGACATTGTATGAGTGCACCTTCATGATCTTTGTCCTGTCAATGACTGCAACACTTTCTTGCAACTGATGAACCAAGTTTTTCAAGCCTTTATCCAAAAACTTGAGATAGAATTTGCGAAATTTTTTTTAGATTCTTTAGACAAAGCAATTATATGGTTACCCAAAGAAGTGTTATTTTCTTATACCAGAGACGTGTTCTTTAGCATAAATTGTTTTAGTTCCTGGCATTGACATGGACCTAATGAAAATTGAGGGTATTGTAGCTAGTGCAGACCATAGTCATTTACTCAATTATGCGGTTTCATGGTCTAACTTATTTTTATTGACGGTTTATCAGGAATTTTAGCTCGATCGCAACTGCTTTGATGGAGCTTCTCAAGTCAGATAAATTTGCATAGTCACATGATGCTCAGGCTAGGTGACTCAAGCCCCTGTTCTCACACTGTCATATTTCAATCAAGTGTTTGAGGTAGAGTGTGACACCTCTAATTTGGGAATTGGAGCTGTATTAAGTCAAGGAGGGCATCCCATTGCTTTGTTTAGTGAAAAATTGAATGATTACAGGAGAAAGTACTCTTCTTATGACAAGGAGTTTGATGCTATTGTGAGAGCCCTTAATCACTGAAGTCATTACCTACTGTCAAATGAATTTATTCTCTTCACTGACCACGAGGCCCTAAGGTTCCTGAATGGTCAAAATAAGTTTAAGGGTAGACACGGCTCATGAGTGATATTTTTTTTTAATTCCATTATGTAGTCACATATAAAGTAGGGAGTCAAAATAAAGTAACTGATGGACTAAGTCATCGCCACTTATTACTCCTTATAATACAATCAAAGCTAGTTAATGAGGTGCTGGAAGACTTGTATGCAGCTAATGAGGATTCTAGGACATTTGGATGCGATGCTAGAATAGGCCATATGTGCAATATCACAAATCTAATGGATACCTAGAATAGATTGTGCATTTTTCAAAATTCACTCGGGGGATATATTTTACTGGAATGTCATATTGGGCTAATGACAAGACACTTTGGCGGAGACAAGATCCTATCTTTAGTGAAAGTGAATTTTGATTGGCCCAAATTGGTATAAGATGTGGAGAGGCATGTTGTAGTGCAGGGTATGCCACTTGGCTAAGACTCGAGTGCATAACACAAGTTTGTACACTCATTTTCCTGCTCCAAAGGCACCTTGGTTGGGCCTTAGCATGGACTTTGTGGTGTGCTTACCTCAGAAACAACGAAGTAAAAAATTTTATTATGATTGTGGTAGATCATTTTTCCAAGATGACAAGTTTTGTTCCTTGCACTAAGATGATGGGTGTGTCACTTATTGCCAACTTATATTTCAAGAAGATAGTCGACTACGTGGTATACCCCAAAACATTATGCTAGATAGGGATGTGAAATTTCTCAATCATTTTTGGAGGATTTTATGGGGCAAGTTAGGCACAAAGTTTCAATTCAGCTCAACAGTTTACCCTCAGATAGATGGGTAGAGAGGTTATAAACCGCATTTTGGGTCATCTTCTTAGATGCTTTGTTGGAAAGAACATCATGTAGTGAGATTTTAATTCTTTTTCAAGTGTAGATTGACTATAATCATTTTACAGTCAATCCATAGGTCACAACCCCTTTGAGATTTTGTACTAGATGATACCTCTTACACCTTTAGAATTTGACGCGCCAGTGCTAACTACTTAGCTTAGCATTGATGCTGAGGCTCGAGTTTAAGATATTCAGATCTTACACAGGCAGGTCAAGAAGAAATTTGTCAAGCAGAACACTAAGTATCAAAAGCAGGCTAACAAGTCCAGGAAGGCCCTAGTTTTGAAGGAAGGTGACATGATATGTATTAGGTTAAAGAAGGGCGATTTCATGCTGATTCATTTGGAAAGCTCAAGCCTGGAGCTGATAGTCCATTCATAATTGTTAGAAAGATCAGTGACAATACCTATACGATTGACTTATCGGGAGATTGTAATATTTTCGATACTTTTAATGTTGCTGACTTGTCGCCGTACTACAAGGGCTTGAATGTCTCCATAGGCGAAGGTGATGCCCTCGTACCTTGGGTATTCGCCTTCATACATTGGGAGAGTGACTGCGGGATGCAGTTTCCCTTGATACCGCGATCGCGATAGTCCAGCCGATCGAATGACTGAACATATGCCTTTTGTGTTATTTTATTTTATTTCCTTTTTTTATTTTCATCAAGTTTTCTTAATGTAATTCATTCATTTCTTATTCTTTTTTATTTCTCTAATTTCTAATTAGGCCATTCTCTCTTTGGGGACCTATAGGTGGTATTCTGTTTTTAGATTTTTCTGTTTGGGTATTATGCATTTTGACAGTATTCATTGATTTCCTCTTCATTGGAGTTTCGTAGCCTCTTCCTTTCGCAAGTGGTGTATTTGTAGCTTGCCCAAGAATAAGTGATGGATTCCACTTACCATCCGCACCTCGCTAATTCGCGCCACTATTTTCCACTGGACAGCCGTCAAAGATGCTGCTACCTGCTGGTTACAGCAGGAAACTTCTTTCTGCTTTCAGTTTGCTGCTGCCCATCGTTGTTCACGCTGCTTTTCACCTGCCATCCATCCTCCTTACTCTCGTAATCAATATTAAAACCTCCCTAACACTTTTTTATGCTTTATCACACCTTTTAGGAACCCTAAAACGGTGCCAATGGTTATCATAAACTTTTTTTTTTCTCCATATATGATAGATTTTTGCCTTGTCCAGTTCTTAAGCCTTGTAATGAGTGTAAGCTTTGATAAAAAAAAAAAGCTTTGATATCAAACATTTCATGCCATAAAAAAATTAAAAAAAAATCTTTAGTACCAAACATTTCATTCCATCATCTTGAATAACAAATTGTTTTCTTTAAAGTGAAATCAACATTTTGAAATATTTATGAAAATTTAGTCAATTTTCAATTTGAAAATTTTTGGTTTAAAACTTATGATTAGGCACGTGTAGAGCATAGCTAGAAATATGGTTTAAAATTGTTTTATTTGAGGCATGTCTCAACGCTTTTAAAATTCATAATGGGTTTTACATCATTTTGGGTACTACATGTGGCTTATGCTTGACTATTGTGAGGAGCACCTCAATGAGCTATTCGCCTTAGTTTTGGCGACTCATTTGCAAATGGATCTAGGGATTTCTGTTAAATAAAGTATAATTAAAATTTCTTTAATAAAATACTCCTTACACAAATAATATATAATTGCGGATGGAATTGAATTTGTAAATATTAAGATAGGTATTTTAAAATTTAATTAATCTTCATTTTAATAATTATTGATTAGCTAAGACGAAGTTGATTGTGATTGAAGATGATGAAGAGAAATGGGAGAGCATAGACACAACCTATGATGGGGTGTGAGAGAGAGCAACTCGCAATGCCAATATTTCTAATAAAGACCCATTGTGTGATGGAAGTGTTCTAATCTTGGTGGGTTACGTTCTCACTTTAACGGAGGACTGCAGGAGTGGATGGGAGATATCATTATATCAAATTTATTTTGAATTGCTATATTATCATATCTTATTTTGATTTTTGTATGACCCTTCTATTTTATGATTTGATGCTTAAATGTTAACATGTTACTTCTTACTTCATAAAATTTTTTAATTTTATTATGTTAGGTTATTAATATGTTGCTTCTTAATGTATTTTAATAGATCAGGATATTAATATATTCCATTTATTATTTACTTTAAACTTAGCACAATACTTTAATCAATTTGTTGTTTTTTAGGCTTACGACACAAAAAGTCTCTGTACTTGCATCACAGATTGAAAATGCATAAGTATTTAATTGTACAATTGTACACCTTGGTCGGCAATGGTTTATTCGAAGTTATTTATAAGTTGTTGCCCAACTGTTATGTAGATCTTTGCAAGTAGAGATGAAAAAGTTGCAAGCTTAATAAAAAAATCATTCTCGTTTTTGTTTGACCATGTAAATCTATGACCCAGAGGTGAAAGGTCTATAAACTAAAGAAATTGATTTAATCAACAAAGCGATCAAAGTTGTTAAAGGCTCAAGTTTCACATCAGCCTAATGCTCGAGGAGGTACTAGGCACTTGAGTTTGGCACTAAATAAATTGATCTATTTTTATTTGATAAATACTTTTGGGATTTACATGATGATATTTGCTTAATAATCTTAAAATTTAGCAGACAAGACACATTTTTATGTTTAGTTTTTTTTTTCAAATGCCAAAAAAATCATGCCTTACATATTTGCATTTTTCGTTAGCATCTGCATGTTTGAACTAAATGAATTACTTTTTTAGCATTCACACGCTTGAATTCAAATGTAGAAGTCAACCTTTTTTTGTACAGTCAAGTTGTGAATTTATTGATTCACTACTGGAATCCTTTTAATAATATCACAGCAATGAAACTCAGAGCATTGGCCTTCTGTCATATACATTCTTGAGAAGAACAATGAAAGATGACATCATTGTGCCGATGGTGATACTCTTTGATTCATTGATATTATTTTGTTGAAAAGTACAACTTTTCTAAATTGGAGCCTACTTTTTGCCCTTGCAGCTTGATTTTGGAAGTTCTGTAAAGCAAATGCAGCCTTTAGTTTATAGTTCCCAAGATGATTGGGATGATAGCCTACGAATAATTCTTGATTGGTCACCATTTTCTTCTGAAGAGCAACTCCTGCAACAGGTTTAGTTTCTTCTCGAAATGGATTATGTTCCCTTGGTATGTGATGGTTTTTGTGCTTCACCATGAGGAAGCTAAGATTTATTTGACGAGTTTTTATGGAGTTTAGAGAGTGGATGTACACCCATCAAGGGGACAAGCCACTATATATCTTGCAACCTTTGTCTGCGTTGTTTTTTTACTCCTGTTCTTGTATTTGTTTACATGAAATCTTTATACATTTGTCCTCATATTCTCCCTTGCTTGGTGAATCGATTGTGATTAAAGTTATTTTTAGATTCTTTTTTTTTACAAGACACATGAGTCAATCTCCCTACTCATCTTTTGTTACTCGGAAGCTAAGCGCCTATTTGGGATCACTTTCTGGTTTTTGTTTTTATTTTTGTTTTTAGTTTGTTTTGTTTTTGTTTTTTTTTATTTTCTATTTTTAGAAAATGCATTTGGTTCTGTAATGATTTATATGTTCTGAAAAATAAAAAAAATATAAAACATGTTTGGTTGGTATTTTTTTTTAATTATATCTTTTATAAAATGGTTGGGTCCACGTCACATTCCAATATTAAGCTCTGTCATCTATTGCGTATATGACGTTTTTCTTGCTCCACCCATCACCAATAATTGTTGTACTGGTGGTGCTGGGGGCCTAGCGACAGGCGGGTGACGGGGCAGACGACGGTGATAGCAGAAAACAAATATTCGGGCGGCGGGCGGCATTGTGCATTTTCTAAAGGCTTAATTTATAATATATATTTAGAGACGGGTCTGTTTAAGGTGTTTTAAAAATAGTAAATTTTTTTTTCTATTTTGGATATTTTAAAAACTGATATGTTATTTCTAAAATTAGAAATTAAAAATAAAATAAAAAACAGTTAAACATACACTTTCTCAGTTTGTTTCCCGTTTTTTGTTTTCAACAACAAAAAAACAAGAAAGAAAAATTGATCCCAAACAACCCCTAAGTTTTTGCCTGCTTCATTTATACTTTCGCGGTTTTCCTTTGTGTTTTGCCACATGGAGCTTGCTGTTACCTCTACAAGACTTTAATCTTAAGTGGAACATACTTGATGTAAGCAGCATGGTTAACTCTTCTTTTGTTAGAAATTACTTATTTCCAATGATACACCATTAATATTTGCCATATTACAGTGAGCTTTATTACTGTTACATAATGAATTAAGTTTTAATTATCCACTGCCAATACTCAACTTAGCCTGAAACTTCTGTGAAGTGTAACAAATCTGAATGATCTAAAAAGTGATGATGACATGTAGTTAGTGTGAAATTTCAGTGAATGTTAGGTGACTGCTGCAATAAAACCCTGTTTTTACTTGTGGAGCGTTTGGTAAACTCTTAAAGTTACGGATTTGCACTTAATTTTGGTTTGGGACATGTTTGGTACCCTGCTATGTTAATGCGGCTCGGCTCGTCAATGGGTTTCGATGTGCTGTCTAAAGGCATTAGTGGAGGAAGGTCCTCTACCTGTTGCGGGCAGATTTTTGAGGATGATTTTTATTTATTTATATATTTTTACCTTTATGGGGAGGAGGTGAACCTACAGCAAGAATGAGGCATGGAGTTTTTAATTTCATCATCAGCAAAAGAGGGAGAGAAGGGGTCTCATAGTAACGTCATTGGAATATTGTTATAGCGTCGATCCTTCGGTAAGAGAAACATGCGACCCTTTCTTTTCTTCTTTGATCAGTTAGTGCACGATGCGTCATCCTCTTGCACTGCAGCTGCTCACAAGTTATTCCACTTCTTCCTTCTACTTCTCCCCCTCCCTCTCTCTCTTTCATCTCTCTCTCATTTCTGCCTGTCTCTTACCCCCGTCACTACCCCTATCACCGATTTTAACGAGACTAAGTTATTAGTCTTCAAACGACGAAATCGCAGAGGCGTTTGTTCGAACTGACTCACCCATTTGGTAAAATTTTATTTTAATTAGTTTTTTTTTTCAATTATTACAAGAGGTGCGACACTATTATGAGCATAAGAAGCCGCCAAAGCTGAAGAAGGAGAGCAATTGTATCTTGCATGTGCAACCCTAGTCGCGTTGAATGTTAGGGAGGAGCTTCCGTGCAGGTGCTTTCTAGAAGTGCCACATTGAGCCCTAATGTGCTCCGAAGAGAAGAGTCGAGCATCTCCGAAGAGAAGAAAGAACAGAAAGGACAAGGATTCGCCGCAAGCACAAAGGAGGAGATGGAGGGAATCGAGTGGCTTCAACGCGAATGAAAAAGGAAGAACTGAGTGCCTTCTATGCAGGTTCCAGCATAAGAGAAAGGAAGATGCGGGTCTCGCGTACGGGAAGGGGTGTTTCGACATAATCAAGCCAATGTGTAGGGTTTTATGTTATTAATTGATGATCAATTGATATTGTTATGTTAATATTAATATAAAAAATTAAACAAGGGAATTGAGGAACTTCTTACTCAAAAGAATTAATGGTTTTGATTTTTTTTTTTTGGTAAAGATGAAGATATGACTGAGGTAAGTTATAGTTAAGTTTTGTTTAGGATTTTACATACTTCATTGAAAAATATTAATTATTGTTTTATGTATTAATGTTAGGAATTAAAAATTTTGATTAGAGGAGATCAATTTAGTTGAGAGAGAGGTTCAAGGAAAGAAAAACCAAGGAAATATTTTTGATGTTTGTTGTTAATTCAGAAAATTTTATGCAAAATAATTTATGAAAATGTAAATGAAATTATTAATTTAAGATATAACATAACTTTAATTTTTAGACATAAAGCATGATATAACAAATTTAATATAAAGGCAATTAGTTTATTTTATATAATATTATGATTCATGCTTATAGATATTAGTAGAGGAAACTGAAAGTTCAAGGTGTGTGAATCATTAAGGTGAAATCAATGTAAGTATTAGTGTTTTACTCACGTTAAATTCAGTTTCTTTAATTTTCGAAATGTTTCATAAACACCCTTATAATCAAAAGAAGATAAATGGAAAGGATATATGACTGTTTTAGGTTTTAATTCTTTTATCATTTGTTCTGTATTAACTGAAAAATTAAAGGAATTTAATGGATGAAAGAAATGAATTATAAGTAAGATAAGAGATAAATTATTAACTATATCGGGAGTTATCTCCTTATGATACTAGCTAGGTACGTTATTGTACTCGTGCATATTAAAAGAAAAAGAAATGAAAATGGTTGTCTTTATGGTACAAGATGGGAAAGAGTTGTGCTTTTACGGTATAAATGGGAAAAAAATTGTACTTTTATTTTACAAAATATAAAATATTTAACGGTGCTCATGAGATGACCTTTAAAATAAAAAATATATGGAAAAAGCAATTGATTAAATGAATTGAAAATTTAATTGATTAAGATGATTTAATATAAGCTTCATAAAATAAAAAATGCAAGTTTACTTTAAAGGTTGATCATCATATTCTTTCAAGTATTTTTGTTAGGCAGTTGTATAAAAATTTAATACATAATAGAATGATAATCATTCATTAAATTATTTAAACTTAACATTTTGTTTAACTTAACTATTTTTTAGTAAAATGTTTGCTAAACTTATATGACTGATAGGAGAGTTCATTTATTGGAGGAGAGAGACTATTGACGATAGGTAGCAGACTCTTTGTTAAATATTTTTTCATTTTTACTACTTGTTTTATGTATCACCGGATGGTCTTATGTGTTTTATTAGAAGTCTTATTTATGTATTATGGTTTAGTGGATTTTTTATAATTGAATGCATTGTAGACTAATGTTTTTATTTAGAAATATTTCCTTTCGCCGTCCGATCCTCTGTTCCCGCCTAGTTTAATTTTAAGTTCCCGGGGCCAAGTAGTGACTTGCTTAATCGATTTGGGTCTTGTACCCAAAGCACTTTGTGGCCATCAATTGGTTTCCTTGGCTATTTGTTTTTTTTTAAATTATTTTGTATGTATTTGGAGACTCATATTGTGCATAGGATCCTTAGATTCTAGCATGGAATGAAAGATGCTTTTCTCTATCACAGGCTTTGCAATCAATTCCTTTCATCTTATTTTCTGTAATTGTAATTGATTTTTCTATTTAAAAAATTTGTATTGGCTTGCCCATTTTTTTCATGCTTCTTCCCCACTCTAACTCTAGGAATATCTACCCATTTTATTCTCACTTCTCAATCTGAGGCTTTGCGACTACTCGACCCATCTTTCTCTCTGCTTATCACAGTCTCTCCAATTCCCAAGTACCTTCTATTTCAGCCTTCTTCTCTCACATAATGGACCCTCCTATGTTTGAACACAGTATTCAAATATCACTTATGAATTATATCAAGGCTTTTTTTTCACTCGAAATTATATTATCAACATTGTGCAGAGGCATAAATGATTATCCGTTGTATAAGCCTCATGTGCGTTTTTTTTATGCTTGTGGAAATCATATATATATATATATATATATATATATAGCTAATATATTAAATATAAAGAAAGATACAAATACAATGTGTGGGAGGGCCCAAGCAAGACACCCTATCCAAACAAAAGCCCTAAAAGGTTTCAAAACTAGAAAAAACAGAAAATACAATAGATACTAAAATAAAAAGCGTAACAGTGCCGAAATACATAGTATCAGGTGGCTAGAGAGGACCCAATTTGGTCTTGCCTCTGCCTCTTGTTCTAGGGAAGGGGCACGCTAATAAGTTGGTAAGATGATTGCCATTGCCAGTACTAACCAATGTATCATCCAATATGTTCTGGAGTTGGAGTTGGTCTCCAATCTTCTTCTTCCTCCTGGAATAGACCTGCCATTCCTCATCCGAAGAATCAGTTTGATGGGGTGGTAGAGCTGAAGCAGAAAAAGTACCAACCGTAGTGCCCACAATAGGTTCTAGTATATATGGAGTATGAGTTGCCTCTACACCAGATACTTCCTGAAGAAGTAGAGCTACGAGACTCTCCTAATTATTAGTCTGAACACTATCATTTGTAGGTAATAGTCCATCAATATTGTTTTCTATGGGGTTTGAAGGTTCCAACATGACATTACTCGCTGTAACAGTAACAACAGGGGCAATAGAATCAGACACCAAAATTTGTTCCGTGGTAGCTTTCTTTCAAGGTTATACAAATATGTCCTTAGATCCATCCTTATTCACTTGATCTTTAACTTTCAAATTAGGGTGAAACTTATGACATTTATCAAGAGTATGCCCAAATATCTTATAATGAGAACGATATGGTCTATGCTCCATGACGATTTGTAGCCAATATCCATTATGCGTTGTGTCCAACCAGACTTCAGTAACATCAGACAAAGTAATATCTCTTTCCACAAATATTCTGGCCACAGAAGGTCTGATAAGGTTGAAAGTGGGTAGATCTAGCTTCATATGGTCCCCAAATATGACGTCAATAGAGTAAAGAACCTGATGATGAAAAAAGTGCAGCTTTAGACCAGTTAGATTGAACCATACCGGTATAGTAGGAGGTTCATGATTAGGGTCAATATCAGGAGACCACTTGAGTAGCTTCATTGGTTTACCAACAATGTTAAGATATTTTTTGGAGAAAATACGAGTGTAGTCTTCAGACACGATTAACTAAATCATTACATGTCTCCCATCCATGAGCCCCACTTTCCACTTTCCTTCTAATTTGAGATCATAAAAAATTTTTCTGATAAATTTCATAGCTGGGTGTTCCCACTGAAATTTCACAATGAGAGCAAATTTGAATGTCAGTCAGGGTTGAAATTTCTGACTTAGAGAAGAAGAGTGCTATCACCCACTCTTCATGCTTGCATTCTTAATAAATGGACAGTCACTTGTACCATCACGATTCTCCTTATAACTTGAGGGGAAGACAACCGCCGTCTCCCCCAACGTGGGCAAAAGAGGTTTTGTCGGGTTCAACCTAAGAAGGAGGAAGCTCCATCACAACAAGTCACAACAAGGAGTTGCAAGTCGGACAGAAAAGGTCGGGGGCGAAGCTGCGCAAAAGAGAGGAACTGCAGACAATAATAGGAGATGACGACTGCGCAGAACAAAATTGCAGCTTGACAGTCTAAACCGCATCACGACCACGCGCATAGAAGAACCGCGACGCGAAGACGCTGCAGAAGCGAAGGTCCAAATGTTGTTCACCGTCTTGGTCGTCGAGGGCAAAGGCAAAGATGACAAACGCAAAGGCGTAGAAAGGTCCAAAAGACGACGAACACAGGCAAAGTTTGTCTTCGTCGTTGTCGTCGAGTGCGAAAACAACGTCTTCGAAGAGGATAGATTGAAAGCCGAAGGAATCAAACCAGGGTTTCGCCATCGTATATATATATATATATATTCTAATACAGGGAACTCTTCCAAAATGTTCTTTCATGCTTTCTTGGCTTGGACTTGAAGATAACTCATCTAGATGCTCTGCTCGCTACCCATGAATGTCATCGATGACTCGGTTAGGGACAATTTTTGTTGTGAGGTCCTGTACAGCACCCATGCATGTCGTTTTGGCATGAAGTGTTGGCCTAACATGATTCCTCACAACCCCTTCTTAGGATGACATTGAAGTGTTGCTAAATTTCACTCACAATCCATTTAGAAAGTTATGCGATATCACAAACTTCTATTATTTGTGTTGTATGATGACCTTTTGATTAATTCTTACATTACGATTTATTGAGTTATTTTTCTGCATATGCATGTTCTTCCCTGAATATTTTCTACAACATACTTGTTGTTTCATGCAATCCTTATTTTGTGTAAACTTTTTTTTTTTTTGGGTACATTTACTTGTTTTTTCTTATTGCAACTTTTGATTTTACCATCACATTTTATTCCTGAAAATCATGCAAGCTTTTAGTATACTCTGAAGGATTTCATAATTATTTTACTAAAATTATCAGGAATAGTTTCGTGATGTACATTCATTATGTTTGTTTTTTTGTGCAGTTTGAGGATGTTGGGACTCATGGAACAAAAGTGTTAATATATAATCTTTGGATGAATGATACCGGCCTTTTGGAATTAGACTTTGATGACGATGATGAGGTATATGAAGTTTATGGTACATCTATATATTCTCTTTCGTAGTTTGCTATATTTCTTGTTGGCAAAATTTAATTCTCTGTCTATATGGAAGGCATTGGTTGCTTTAAAGTTGTCTCCTAAGAAACTTTATTTAACGTAAGGTACATGTACCTATGTTATCATCATGCTTGTCAGCTAAGTAGATTCTTTTTACCTTGCAGCTGAATTTACTGCATTCACAAAAAATATAGAATGTGGGCTTGTGACTCCAAATGCGGCAACAACTTTTTAATGTTTATATTAGCTTGTGCTTAATCTTTTTATCTCTCTTGCTCACACTTCAATTTTTACTTGCCTTTTGTTCTCTAATTTTGCCTTTGATGTCATATTCAATAGTCATGGAATGATGGATTGAAAAAAAAGCATTTTTAACCGAAATCTTTATTTCGAGGTCTGCAAGCTTGGGTGAGCAAATGAATGTTTTTCTAGCTTTTATTTGCTAAGAAATATTGACAAGAATTGGAGATAATTTATTGTGTATTTCATTCAAATATTTGTGCTGAATTTATATACCTAAGAGAAATTGTAAAAAATATACAATATTAGTAACTAATAAGCGAATGTAGAATCAATTACAATTTGTCAACTCATGGATTAGTAAGTTGGAAATAATGATCCCATGGATCAATTAGTAGACGATGAAACAAGGGACTCGGAGGAAGCAGACGGACAATAGAGGCGCTGACTGGGAAGATGCCTGGCATGAGCTGAAGAGGAATTCTTGAATTGAGTTGAACTGACCACTAGTATGGGCGTTGGCTGGCACTAGAAAGTCATGGGCAAATTTTCTTTATACTTCAAGAATGTTTGAAGGGCGGTTTTTCACACTCTCTTTTGAAAAGAATGAATGGATGTTATCCATTCTAAGCTCGTGTTTTAAATTTTTAAAGACTATCTTTGGTAAACCTGTTATCCGAGTTAACCCAAACCATCATAAAAATGTAAATCTTATTGTTAAAATTCTAAAGAGTTACAAACAAAGACTCCGGACAATAGGAAAATATGAACACAGGCACAAAAGACCCTCTAGGGCAAGGATGAATATGGTTGGCTACGGATGGAAAGCAGGGAGGTGGACTAGATGGAGGTTGGCGGCAACAACAGGTGGGCTCGAAGTGATTTACGACAATAATAGGTGGGCTGGAAGTGGTTTGCGGCAATAACAGGTTGGCTAGAAGGGGCTTGCGGAAATAGCAGGTGGCTTGGAAGGGGGTTGAGGGTTGCAAACTGGGAGGATGGAGGTTGAAGGCAGCAATAGGGAGGTTTGAGGGTGCTGGCAGAGAGCAGGCAAGTTGGGAGGTTGGTAATGAGAGGGTTTATGGGCTGCAGAAGACCACAGAACTGCTGTTCTTGGGTGAACTGCAGTAAGTACGGCGACGATGACAATGGGAGGGAGGTTACGGAGGATGGGATAGTCGAGGGTAAACACCACCTCGGAGCGATAAACTGCCGGAGCACCACTCTTCTTCGAACCCATTACTCATTGAGAACTGTGAGCAATTATTAAAATAGCTTCTTCCTATATTTATTTTGAGCAGCGTTCTTTTGAATAAAAGCTCTTGCAGTAGCAAGTGGGTGCATGATCGTTCTTTTGTTAACTACTTCATTTTCTTGGGTTTTGTTCACATAAGTGAATTCATGTATTATTTCTTTAACTCAATAGTATGAGGAAAAATAATGGTTAATAAGTTTTTGGTATTATTGGATTTGACTTTTAATTTCGACGCTAGATTAATTTTTAGTTATTTTAAATAATTTTTGAAAGATGTTATTTTTATCACTTCCTACTCTTAGTCAAAATATCAATCACGCACTATACAATTATATATAATGTTGATATAACACTAAACCTTAGAAATGCTTGGTGTAGAGGATGATCCTTGGATGTTGCCTTGAATAAGATAAAAATGACCTTGGTTTCTTGTGTTATTTATTAAAAATTAGCATATTTTTGTTTTGCTACTTCACAAACACATCGATGAAATTTATCAATTAAAATATTTTTGAATTTAAAAAAAATAATTTTGAGGATGACAGAAGAAGGATTATCAATACATAGGTGTTGGTGTGATATCCTTTCCTAATTGAATTTTCAGTTTTTGAAATAAAAGATAAGACAACAAGTTATGTTCAGCTATTTTGATTGTTGTATTTCTTGTGGTCTGAAACTCTCTTTCTTTAGTAAATCTAACATCTTCCCCATGCCATGTTTCTGAAATGCATAGCATGAAATATAAAATACAACATTGTATTTTGAAATTGTTGCCAGCTTTTGGATGGATAGGATATTGGTGAATAGTTTTTTTATGCGGAGGATATTTCAATATATAAGAAATTTGCTTATAAGAATATGTCGATGATTGACTATGGACATTAAGGACTTGTCAAGAAAAGTTATTTACTTATTTTTTGTGAACTAAGTATATGAAATAATTTTTTGTGAGAAGTTGGTCATATCATTGGTGGCTTTGGATTCAATAATTTAGGACCTAGATTTGGGAATCTCTGAGGTTTTAAACGCATAAACTAGGAGGTTATCCTTAAGAATGCAAGAGAATAAGTCTTTACTGAAGAAGTTTATTCCAGTAATACAAACTCAATTTTCAAGTTTTCTACATTTTGAGGAACTCAATGAGTAACTCCTTAGTGTTACCTTCTTTTGCATGTGTTTTCATGCTCTGTTCCTTTTATTGACTTGCTTTTGTTAGAATTTTCTTTGGTTGTTTTTCATGAGGCTTTCAATATCTTTTCTTTGTATGTCTAACCTTTTTTGTAGTATGTGTACCATAGGGTTCTCTGTTAATCATTATTTGGATTTGATTACTTGTATTTCTCAGAAGAAGTTTAAAATTGATGCATGTAATATCTGTCACATTTGTCACTAAGGCAAAACCTTTCATGTTGTTGGTAATGATAGCTTTCCATCTCCTTTCTTTCATTTGAAGGATGACTATAATTTCATTTAGGGAAGATGAATCATCTTTTTTATGAATTTGTAATATTTATTACATCAAACTCATTATTAAATGCATTAAGAAAATTCCAAAATTTTATTTTCTCAAAAAAACTGTAATCATTTCTACATTCCATTTGAATGTAATGACAGTGATCCATGTCTTCCGGAAAAGCTTGTATTAGATCGTCTTACAACCAAACAAATGGAAATATGAAATTGCAATAGACTTGACATGAAACATGCGACTAGGATGAATCCAAGGTGGTTGCAAGATGGGGAAGTGGAGCAAGTGGCAGTTGTGGTGGGGAAACAGTAGTTGCTTGCTGTCCTGGCAACAGCAAGCAGGAAGGGATGGCTGGAATACCGCGAAAAACCGTGAAAGACAGCAGCAACTTGCTGTGCCAGGGTAGCAGCAAGTAGGGAGGGCAGTTGGAACAGCAGCAAGGCTGCAGGGAGGCGGTTATAGGTGTCTGGAACAGAAGCAAGGCTGCAGGGAGGCGGTTATAGGTGTCTGGAACAGAAGCAAGGCTGCAGGGAGTGCGGTTCCGGGCTGTTGGAACAGAAGCAAGGCTGCAGGGAGGTAGTTCAGGGTGGTGGCAGCAAAGAAGGGTTGGTTGGTAGCAATGCGGGGAGGATGGGGAAGGGAGGAGGCGGTTGGGAAAGGGGAAAACTACAGGGAAAACAGCAAGGACAGCTGTTCTGGGGGCTGTTGCAACAAATGTGGGCAGCGAGGAGCGACGTGAAAAGGACAGGGAAAGGTAGGGGGAAAATATTCACCACCTCGGGAGCGAGATACAACCGAAACACCACTCAACCATGGGATAAAATTCTAGAAGGGAAAACTCTGACTGCTGTTCCGAACAAACATACACAAAAAGTTCCTCTAGAACATGACAAAAGAAACACAAATAGTTTATAGGGTAACAAGGAGTGGACCCCACTCCCAATAGGCAGCAATTCCATGCCTGGAAGGATTGGATGGTTTTTCCTATGCCTAGACCGAACAGTTCCTGGTACGGGGATGAGGCAATTGCAGCGCCAATTGGTGCGTGCGATCCACGTCAGATTGGGCCATTCTATAATGGATTGTGCTTTTTGTTTTGTGAAGGAGATTTTAATTTTGATCTCTAAGATTTGGGTTGCATTATTGACTTTATAATACGTTTGATTCATTTTGTCCTATATTTTTTTTGTTAAATGTTGAATATGCTTGTATCACTTATTTCAGGAACCATGGTGTTCCATAACTAGGACATCACTA
The DNA here is from genome assembly GCF_001263595.1 of Phalaenopsis equestris. Taxonomy (NCBI): domain Eukaryota; kingdom Viridiplantae; phylum Streptophyta; class Magnoliopsida; order Asparagales; family Orchidaceae; genus Phalaenopsis; species Phalaenopsis equestris. The sequence goes on along the minus strand of NW_018239927.1, from coordinate 133,435 downwards.
TAGAGTCATGCTGATCCTAGGCTTTGAATGTGGGTTCTTTGTGTTGAGGTCCGGTCCAAATATATAACCTAATTTTCCTCTTTGCTTCAAGAACCTGTGTACTCATTGTGACCACTTGAGATTATTTTTTTTGAATTCAAATGACATAGATGATTGTTTTCTATTTCTCCTACCGGATCTGTTTTTTCTTGCACATGAATTTAAAGCCAAATAGAACATGTGTACTATCGTGATCCATGGAAGCAAAATGTCGATTTTAGGTGGTTGCATAGAGAAAGAAGAATATAAATATGATTTAAACAATGAAGGCTACATATGAGACAAACTAGGTGGAAGGACGATAAGCTAAGTTTTCATGAAATTATGAATTCCAAGTTGTTTATACTAGGCGGCGAGCTCGATGAAAGCTTAGGGAATATGTCGTAAGCTTGCTCCGCCAATTCAGTTGAAATAATTCTTTGTTAACTTAAGAAAAATACCTATGTAGGTTTTCATGTTATTATGTGCATGACACTTGTATTTAAAAGTTTGTGCATATTGTGGATGAATACATTTATAGACTATATGTTGTGCCTTACGATACATGATTATACTATGTGATGAATCTGTTGAATATACATATGAAATCATTACCTATAGGTGTATTAATTTACTATGATTTATGCATATGATATAGGAAATGCTTATGTTGAATGCTTATTACAAGAATTGTAAATTCAAAAATGTCATAAGCGATGCAATACATAAATTGTTACATGAATATTTGCTAGTATGAATGTTAGGAAATAATGTTATTCCTGATTCCTGATTTTTAGAAGAAGACAATTCTGAGAATATTTCGGATCAGACGATGACGAAATATAAGAAACCGTTGGTAGTAGGGGGGCTATTGATAACCGCTATGTTGGGGGTCCAATATATATTAATAATTAATGTGGTCTTTGGGCTACCAATGACGTGAAAATAGAATTACAGGCGACATTCTTATGATTAGATTGGTGTTTCTTATGAATATGTTTGTGATTACACGTGAATGGATGAAGTACATGTTTTATATAACGATCATGATTTCTTGCATTACGTGTCTCTTTATTTTACATGTTTTATGCGATTATAATATGTTGTCACACGTGTTGTGGATATGTACAAGAGTTACATATGAGCGTGTATATTGTTTTTTTTCTATAAAATTTTATTTTAGCTTTGATTATTTCTCTGAGTTTGTTGTAGCTCACTCTAAGTTATTGACTTTTAGGAAGGGATAAGGAGCACCAAAGCGAGTAGCCATATGCGACATGTACAACTTTATTATTTTATAGTTTTAGGACATTGTACAAATTTTTGGGTATATACTTTTATCAGGCTGTATTTAACAGCTCTGTATAGATATATATGTTTCAGTGATTTGATTTTCTGTGCTTTTGAGTATATGCATTTAAATGAATTGTTAAATGAAATGTATCAAATTGTTTGCGACGATTTAACTAGATTAGTTCTATCATGTACTGAGTTTTGATTCTGCAAGTCAAGATGAGTGCTTGTGAGACTTTAGTCTGACCGACAGTCTCTATTGTACCGCAGTTGATCCTCAAGGGGGGCCAATTGGGTTTCAACACAATCTACCTACCAGGTTGCCACTAATTAGGGGGGTCCATCATGTCATCACTTCAGTTATGAATGAGAAGTTTTTGAGTGATTTCAAGAAGGATCTATGGAGTAAGCTAGAGTCCCAGTTTAGTTTAGTAGTGCGCCACAAACAGATGATCATGCAGGAGTAGTGAACCGCAACTTTGGAAATCTTCTTAGGTGTTTTGTAGGAATGAACATTCAAGAGTGAGATTTAGGTCCTTCTAGAGACAAAGCCTTTACAAGCCAGGGAGAATGACCTTCGAGTGTTTCACCAACTTCATTGGATCACCCTTGATCTCAATCATGGAAATTCTGCGAGTCCTTGACACAGATGCTAAATATTCTGCTGTTCAGAAATTTTCCGCTGTTCTGCAGCTGGTAGCTCTTGTGATGGCATGAGTAACAAGAGCCAAGAACTTTTTTCTTCTTTTTCAGGCTCTTTCCTATTTGTCGAATTTTTAAGTAGATTATTTGTTATTAAAGAACTATCGATACATTATTTTCAGATTTTAGAGACTTTTGATTTTGTTAGTGTTTGCAGACATTGTTATCTGTTCTTAGGCTTTTTGTAGCGCAGTTTTTTATTTTTTTTTGGAAGTAGTGTGTTAGTATCTTAGGAACAGGTTGTGGAATCTTTTCAACCTCCGTACCGTGCAGTTTCATCATCCTCTTCGTTGTTTTCAGCTGGGACTGCCGCGAGTAGACGCCAAAGCTTTTTTGTCCAACAGCAGATTTTGCATCCTACCACTTTCAAATGCTATCAAACTCACATATTATCGTTCTCTTCCCACTCAACAACTCTCTCCACAAGGATTGCTTTTTAAATACCTTATAGGTGCCCTAAAACGGTATCACATTGTGAACATGAATTAGTTGGGGTCTTTTTCAGCTTGGTTTTTTAATATCTAGCCGTGCACAATTTGCTAGCTGTACACAAGTTGTTCAAGCGCAGCTTAAATCTTCACCTCTGGCATGGTAGGGACAAATTTCGTTTACCTATAGCTGTATGTATAATAGAGAGAGAGAGTGAGTGAAGAAAGAACTAGAAAGAGAAAGTAGGCCAAAGTTAGTTTTTTTTTTAATTTTTTTTCTGTGGTGGTTCAAATGATTCAAACAAACTAAAACAATTCTTTATCCTCCTAATAAGTGTAAACTGCCAGAGAGGTTTTTTAAAAGTCCATATCACATGTTCAGTTTTGGTAGTCTTTGGCACAAACATAACTACGATTATTAATAGCTCATGGAAAGAGGAGCAAACAGCGGAGAGTTGAAGTCCTTTTCCATCCCTCCCGACTTCAAACCCATATCACCAAAGGCACCTTCTAAATGCCTAATTCTGGAATCCAAGGCCTTTTTTTTTCTTATTTTAGGCTGAATTGCACTGGACTCACTGGCCCTGTGCTTAGGTTTCCCTTCTTGCTCGTTGACAAGGATTGTGATGCTTAATTCCTTAGATGCTTGTATGCAGCAAGGATTAACCTTTTCTCAGATTATCTGATAGTCAAGCTTAGTCTTGTTCTTGTGTGATGAACTGGAAAGGATGAGAGTTTCATGTTAACACAATTTTGGTGGCTCAACAATCATTCATGTTTCTTCGAAGAAATGTCTACACGATGCAAACTCAATGTTTTTGACTAACAATTCTCCATAGAATGCTTCTAGGACGGATAAAGCTAAAGTATTCTTCTTTTAATTGCTTGAGGCAGCTCATTTGGCCCTGATAATGCTTTTATTTTTTTATTAGCTCTGTTTTAAACTTTATGAAAATTTATGAAAGTAATTTTATGATACAAAATATGGTTCTTTTTCATCGTTTCGATCTTTTTCTCTTGCATTTTTTTCATGCCTATTTTTCTCACCAGCAGGCCTAACTGTACTTATGCTGCATATTCTGTGAAGAAAACGGTTCTAGAAAGTATTTAGAAGGGTTTAATGACAGTAAAATATGTTTTCCTTATATCGTTGAATCCATTATACTGCAAAAATGATACGCATATCTTGGTGGTGGGTCTTCCAAGGACTGCTTACTCTTTCTAGGAAGCAAGGGCCTAGTAGTGAATGCTTGCAGTTTTATCAGGCATTTACTGACGGAGCATTTTTGTCCGTTTCTTTGCTTGTTATCTTCTATAACAGAAGAAAGTCACTAAAAAATTCTGGGAACTGCAAATTCATCTATTTTCTGTCCATGCTTTGGCGGGAGCTAACTTTCTTTTCATTTCTCTCCGTGATCGTTGTCTATCCACAAGCATGGCATTACATAGCATAAGTTGCTGTATATCGTGGAAAACCCTGCCCTGAAATAGAAGTTAGTACATCATTTCTATCAGTCTCAAGCTCGCAATTCAGCAACCTTTCGTTGACCAGCTCATACTTATTTAATATTTCTAGAAGGAATAATGCCCTAAAATTTAGTGAATTGAAAATTTGTTTGAATTAGACCAATTTGTTGGTTAGTTTACAAATAATTTATTCATCCAGTCCATTTCTTCTGTCATTTGGTATAACCAAAGCCATACTTCACTTTCTGGGCTAAACAAATTTTGTTATAATTTAGCTACAATTGACTCTGAAGGGAGACTGCAACAAGAATAAGTAGCTAATACTGTCTTCAACAGTTGGCATTAATATTTTATGTTGATGATGTTCGTCTTTGGTCGGTTATTTATATTGGTACTATCATGATTTTTGATATGCTGTTTGTTAAAAATGATACTCAAGGCATTTGATGCATAGTTATGCAATCTTTTGACCCAAAGGTTTTTTAGGAAGGTATTCTTAGAGTTAAGTTTAAATCTGTATCTCCGGGCATTGGTATATTTTTAATATCCTGTTTGGTTAAAAGTTATTAAAATTCATGTATTTTGAGAGTACATTATAAATGAAATACAATTATTTGTTATTTCTCATTGTTATTTTGTTGGTTTTATTGTTTACGCATACAAAGTTTTTATTATTTCTGATGGTAGAATAATGGAAAAAAATCTAAGCAAAATTTTAAAATAAAAAATGAACATTCAAATTTAAAGAGAAAGTTTCATATTCCAAAATCTAAACAAATCATTAAAATAATGGAAAAAAGGATCTTAAAAACCCAATAGAAATTATAAACAGAAGGACTAATCAATGATAGTGCAGGAGTTAGGGTTGGGGTAGGGTTGATGTGAAAGGAGGGCTAGCAGGTGTGGTATAGGAGGTGGGTTGATGTGGAAAGCAAGGTTTTTTGTTGGCGGCGACATGGTAGATGGAACAATTAAAGGTGGGGTCATGAGCCTTATACACATGATGAATTTTTATTTTGCTTACTTTTTGGCGATAGATAATGAAACCTTCGAGGTATTCCAACCCTAGTATAACATTAATTTGCATTAGTTTACTTTGTACCAGTCACCGGAAAATTTATAACTCGTATATTTCTTTTACTTTATACCCATAATAATTACAACCAAACATCCACTAAGAAGAGAATTGATTTCGATACCAGGGTTAACCCAAATCATAATACTGAAAGCAAATATTTGGTTACAATCAAACCCACTTGAAAGAGAAATTACAACAAACAGACTCAAACTCATCATAGGACTCGATCCATGGGTGGTGGAGGTTGGCTAGGTGGTGGGGAGCGGATATAGATGGCTGAAATGGGTTGTACGTGTTTGAAACCTCGAAAGGGCAGGTTGGAATCACAGTGGCAGTGAAGTGGAGGGCATCAATTAGGGTGGCAAGCGGAGTAGCGAGGTTCGGTGGGAAAGGCTGAAACGGCCAGAGGACATCAATAAAACAACAGATGTGCTGTTTTCCGGATAACAGCAACACTATGGGTGGCTGGACAACGATCGAAACAGTGATGCAAGGGAGGTGACAGTGGCAATGGTGAAGGTAAAGGACTGGAAATGTGATGGCAGGGAAGAGGAATGAAAGGAAGGTGATGACGGCGGCTGGGACGTAGAAAACAGCCAAAAGATGTTCCGGGCGGCTGCAGTAAGGAAGGGGTGGCTGGGAATGATGTGGGAGGATGCGGACGAGGATAGAAGATAATCACCACATCGGGAGAGAGATATAACTGGTGCACCACTCAATTCCTCAAATACAACTCTTGAAATGAGAAACGGACGTCGACAGATGTCCTAAACAAAATCATGTCAAAAATAAAATAAAACCTAAAAACAGGAAACACATATACAAGTCGATAACTAGGATTGGATCCTTATGGAAAGGAGGTGCCAATCCCTCGTGGGAGAGCGGATTGGCCCTCCCCGGTTGGCACAGGTTCGGTTTAGACGAAGGATATATCGGGAGAAGCCCGTGGATCCCTCTACGCCGCGCTCTTGACATTATTGTCGCACATGCGGCGTTATTCGCGAAAGAGTACGAGGTGCGTAGCAATGAGCGGTCCAGGCGTAGACGAGCTAACAGTCTAAGAGGCCGCTTTCTGTCTCCCATTCACATCAGTAATCCCAAATCCCAGGAATACTGAATAGGTTCTTGAGAATTCTGACCATGCATTGTTCAGTTATACCTCATTCTCCTATGAAGAGAAAAGGTTCCCGACTTTGTTCCAGCTCGAAGCAAGTGGTTGATCGCCCAACTCGATAGTTAGCCATATTATGCCCTTGTCCATGTCATGCTAGGTGGTATTGCCTATGTAGGTGCTTATCCTATTGTCCCTTGCATTTTACCGGTGGGATTCCTGATTCTATGCTGTAATTTAGGATAACTAATGCAGGCACTTCAGCCAAGATCATTGTAGTTTAATTATTTTGTTTGTCATGACGTAAGCTTTCCTGGTTTTTGAAACTTGGTAATCCTACGCTTGGATTTTTTTTTTCTTTTTTGCACTTTATTGCAAGGTTTTGATTTGATATTCATTCATTAATTTAGTTTTAGCATCTAAATTTTAGGATAGCAAAAGAAATGAAATGAATTTAATCTTCTTTCTGATTTTAATATTCTGTAGCACCTAGTTTGTGATTAGAGGGCCTTATTCGATTTTTTGCATTCAAATTCTTAGTATTTAAAATAGGGCTGTGATGTTTTGATCATTTTTTTTTCATATTTAAATTTGCAGGATATAAGGTTGCGGGATCGGTCCAGTAGTGAAGGTTTTTCAAGGTTTCATAAGGAAGTAGTTCAAATGCATATTTCTTATACCCTTAGATATTCGTTGAGGGTAAATCTCAGCAGTTTTCTGGTAAATTATGCTTATACTTGTATATTTTATTTTCTCATCAACGCCCCTCTGTTGTCTGCAGGCATATTCATCCATCCTTTATCTTCGGACGTTAAAAAACTTTCAGATTATCTTAAGAGGCAAACCCGTGGAGCAAATAAAAATTGCAGATGAATTGAAATTCAGCAAGTCAATAACCTATAAGCCACAAACAGTGGCTTCTGAAGATGTGAGGAGTCATTTTCTGTTTCATCCTTTTCTATAATTATGTTTCTTCTTGATTAAGATTTAATGTGCTTATAAATAGCAAATTTTGTCCATTCCCTCCGACACACAATCCCGTGTGTGCTATGGCCTTTGAGAGTTTATTGGAAAGAATAGTCGTGTAGCCATGAGAATGATTAAAGCTTCGTGATATCATAATATTTGTGTTCTGTAAATGTGAAAGAGGATCCCAACAAAAGCTTCCCACTCTAATCTCCCTATGCCATTGGTCATGGCTCAACTATCGTACACCTTAGATTTGAACTGACTAGTGCATATTGTTCTCGGTAATCCTAATCCATCAAATTGAGAATCAAGCCATTTTTCATTACTTTCAGGATTTCAGAATCTGGATCTTAACTGATTTTTCTTGGAAACAACCATGCATTGACAGTGCTAGCTTTGGATGATAAATCTTTCTATTGTTTTACTTTCCAAAGCCCCGAGCTGCCATAGTTTTGATTTGTTGATTTTACATTGTAGAAAGTGCTCCACATGAAAAAATAATTTAGTTGGTTCATTTTGATTGGACTTGAGGATTTTCTTACGAACTTAAAATGCTTTTCCCCTTCAAATTCATATAAATGCTCTTTTTTCTCTCCAATTGTTTAATGAATTTTCTTATAAGATTGTTTTTCCTCTTTGGGCTCAAGGATCTTTGTTTGTAATATTTTACACACATACCTTGGAATTTTTATCTATTTACATATAATATTATTATTTTTTATTTGCATGACACCCTTATCTCTAAATGACAAAGAATCTATTCATGAAATGGCGTGTTTCAAATTAGGTAAATTGCTGTCAGTGGTATTTTTTCTGTCATTTAGAGATTGAAGTGCTAAATGATTCATATAATAATTTGTGTTAGATATGTAAATGGATAGAAGTTTAGTGCTATGTATTTAAAACCACTATTTTTTTTTAGTTTAGCATGGTCATTTTCTTTCTTGCGTTGACCTTTAGGATAGTCTTTAATGCTGTATGATGTTGGAGCCAAGGTTTAGTTACTTGAGGGAACTAACTTATATGATACCTTAGGATGACAATTAAGTTGATTCACTTCAATTCTACTAGAGAAACTTCATACAAGTTTTTTGAAATACTTTTGTTTCTTTTGAAATGCATCTATATATCCTTTTTCTCTATGTTGTTTTGAATGCTCTGTGGCCAAAAGAAACATTGTTTGCTTGTATTGTTTTTTATTTATTTTTTTATATTACATGGTCTTTTTTTATTTTTGCGTAGACCAAGAGCATATAACATTTTATATGGTACGTATTACGATCCGACATCAAATTCAACATATTTTTCCACAGAAATTAGGGTAAAGATAATATTTTTCTTTAATATTCAAAACAACTCAATACAAGTACAAAGATAAATACCTACAACTCGAGAGGTTGGCGATCTTTTCAAATTCATACAATTTGATAGGTAGGAAATCTATCACAAACCCTAAGCCTTAGACTCACAACAATAATCTCATGCATAAATCTATTTATAAACATAATGAACCTGTTTATATCCAATAATAGTAATAATAAAAGACTAAATTGTCCTTAGACATAAAAAAGACAAAATTACCCTTAGGCTATGCATCGATATAACAATACTTCCCCCAAAGACACATTGTCCTCAAGGTTGGAAGAGTGAATGTTTATCCTCCACCATAACTGTCTCTATTCTTTCTTCCTCTATCTCCTTGTCATGCAATATGTGAACTTGTAATTTTTGATCCTTGCAACTGTGTCCTAGGTTAAACTTATCAACGCATCGAAAACATAACCCTTTGGATCGCTTCTCTCGATTCTCTGTCTATGTAAGTTGATTGAGCGACGTTATCGATCGTGGCCCATTACTCCTATCCTGTCTAACCTCCCTCTAGACTTCCACTATTTGAGCTCTTGGTATCATCATGGTTGTTGTAGTTTGGTACGACGCTCCATTTGTGTTGCTCTTGCTAACCCTCTTCATCTGGCTTTTGTCTTCCATTATTTGGGCTATCTTAGTCTTCTCTCTCAATCCCCATGGTGTCAATAGTCATAATGCTGCCTGCTTGTCGGGCTTTAGGCTCTTAATGAGATTCCCCTCAAATCATCCTTTAGAAATCTTTCTCAACTGTCCCGACAAGAGCTCAAATCTGTTTCTATATTTCATGACAGTCTCCTCCCTAGTCAAGGCATAGAATTAGTTGTTTAGGGTCTTCTTTCTGAATGACTTGAAAATGTTCAAATCATCCTTAAATTCATTACACGAACAAATCAAGTATCTAGTCTGCCTCCATTGAAATTAGGCTAGGGCTTTCCCTTCCAAACATAACTTTGCCACCATGAGTTTCTTCTCCTCATCTAGTCTATTCACCGAGAAGTATCACTCCACTCGATACATCAACCCATGTATATCTTCCCTCTCAAGCATCCTAACCCTAATATGACCACCCCAACTTCCTTTTCTTCCGCTATTTTCCCCCATATTTCGAGGGTAAAATTCTTTTTTCAGATCATAGCAATACCTTTCTCCCGACTTTTCTTCTTTCTTCTTCGTACTATTTCATACCCTTTACATAACTCTTTCTCTATGTTTCAACTCACCTGCCTCCATCGGAATTCTCTAATCCACCACCCATCGGAGCTTTGGGAGGATGTTCTTGTTGATGGGATGTTTTTCTCCTCGTATGCCTCTCGTCCGATCTTTTTTTTCTTTCGATATAGCCATTGAATCTCAAATCAACCCTTGGGTATAGTTTGCAAACTAAACTGCCGGTTTAGTCTTGGATTGTATCTCAATAAGCTTCCTTAGCATCTCCTCCAAGATATCTAATCGGTTGTCAATGGCGGAAAATGTTTTCTCTATCTCAAATTTAAGATGCCCCACTTGTTTCTCCAATTTTTTCTCAAAATTGCCTATTTTCTTGGCCGCCATTCTTTTTTGTAACTAGGGCATGCTCGATCCCGGATCTGGTTGCTGACATCTAGGATCATGAGTAGGGCACCTGATTCCGTCGAAACCTTTTCTATTTGGCCTCTATCTGTTCTATTACCTAGATAGCTCGAGTTGTGATTGTATTGCAAGGCTTTGGTCTCAACCCTATACGATCCCATTCACTTCTCCAGCAAGCACTGATTACATCTATATCACAGGACTAAGGAGCAGGAAGATGGCCTTTCAGGTCTCTATACGTTGCTTCAGTCACAACCTTCACATTTAACTCTGATCATGACTGTATCACGTGCATAGAACTGGAGGTGGCAAAAGATGGAGTTTCAAGTTTCGGTAAGCCATGATTCTTTGCACGAAGCCTTCTTAGGTAGCTCTTATCAAGACTGTATGTGAAGGCAACGAGAGAAGATGTGAAAGATGGAGTTTCGAGTCTTTGATTCCTAGTATCTTGAGCTCTAATACTAATTTGATATGATTCGGCGTCAAACTCGACATATTTTTCACATAAATTAGAGCAAAATAAATATTTTTCCTTGATAATCCAAACAACTCAATACCAATACAAAAATAAACACATAAAATTTGCTCTCCCAATTCCTATAATTCAAGAGGCAGGCAATATCTGTCAATTCCTTCAATTCGAGAGGTTTGAAATCTCTCCGAAATCCTAATATTGTGGGAGGGACAAGGTGCCGAAACTGTTACAGTACCACGGAAGCAGTACTGTAGCTGTTACAATACCATAATCTAGCTTTTCTACCTTTCTGAGTTGATCATTTCTCTTTCTATGACTTTCCTTGCCCACATCCCTTTTCTATTCTAGCCTTTTCCTATTATATTATTTTTGCTTTTTATTTTCTTTCCTTTCTTATGTCCTATTCCTAGCCACTAGCTTCTAATATATTTTGTGCTTTGTGCTTGTCTGGAAGGGTGATTTTGTTTGTTTTTTATTTTAGACTATGACCTCAAAACCATTTTCCCTTTTCGAGGGCACTATCCGAGATCGAGAAAGTACTACGATTGTAACTCGTCTGAGGTGGTGATTATCTCTGCTTATTCTTCCATTGTTGTTATCACCAACCACGTTGACTCCTTCCCTATTGTTTTTCAATGCTTGTCTTGCTGCCGATAGCCACACATACACCATCTCTGCCACTGTCCGGACTACCGTCATCTTCCGGCCGCTGTTCACACTTTAGGTTGTTGTCCAGTTTGCTTCCCTACTCCTTCCAACAAGCATACAACATTGCCCTTGTTGCAGGTTGCCGCTCGCCCCTTGCTTTCCCCTCCAACACTACCGCCACCTGCTGTCAACTAACTACCTACCCTACAACAATTCCTTTCCATCGTCCTACTGCACTCCTCTAGAGAGGCCATTAATGTGTTCTTGTGTTATTCCCTTTTCCCGTAGTCATCATAATCGCTTGCTATTTGCATGTTTGTGTTGTTTTATTGTCATTGTAAATGTTTGGATTCAGAAATAATATATGTTGTTTAGTTGTGGTTTGGGTTAACTCTGATATTATTTGGTATCAAAACTAGCTCAACTCTAGTCTTTTTCTAGGGTTTCCTAGCATCCACCCTACCTAAGCCAGCTCCACCAAAAAAAATGTTTCTTTTCCACCAACTACCAAATCATAAACAAATTTGACCAACCCTTTGTTTTGCTGAAATTCGAAAATAACAACCCTAAATTAAATTTTCTACACCCTCAATTAGTCTCATACACCCCCTTTCACTTTTCCCTCCAAACCCTAGGTCTGCCACCATGGGTATACATGCCCGAGCCTAGCCGAGATGAGATACAGCGGGAGATCCATCGACTCAGCGGAGGCTTGCAGATATTGAGGTTGAAACTTAGGGGGAGATTATCCTTGATCGATCGCAATATGGAGAATCCAAGGGGAGTAAGAGACGAGGGTCTGAATCCCTTCCATAGAGAGGAATTTTGTGATGCAGAAGACGACCACGAAATCTTGGAATCTAATATCAGAGGAGGCCGAGAGAAGAGCCAACAAATGGAGAACGGGACAATCTGAAGATGAAATCAGTGATCTAGCGTTAGTTCCTACTAGCTTACTATAGATAAGATTCATACTCTAGCTTCAAAAGTGGAAATGCCACATAACCGGATGACTGCCACACTCTACATGCAGCGCTCAACCTTCGAGTCTCACTGTCAGTTTACCCCCCGGAAAACATTCAAGCTAACCCTATCAAAGAGAACAAGTGGAACCAATCCGCATCCTTAAATCTATCCCAGCTAGGAAATTTTACAATTACCACAGATTTGGACATCTTGAATCACACTGCACAAATAGGGGGGTGATCTGTTCATTGAGTAGGGTGCCTTTGAAAAAATTGGGTAATGACAATAGACACTGAAGACAGTGAGAACATAAAGGAGAACTAGCTTCCAATTGAAGAAAAAATGCACATAGTCCCAACTGAGCTCATGGGAGAGACTCCAATTTGCTTGTCGGTGGGTATCTATTGCAGTCTTGAGTTCGAGGAACTACCACTAGAGGCCTGACAACCTCAAATAAGAAAATATCTGACCATTCAGATTTATAAACTCATTCTTGAGTTGCTCTTTTTCAGGGAGGTTCCATACGTCAGAAATGTGTCCCTTATATGCCACGTCGAGAAAGATTACATAAAGTTATTCAAATGTTAGATTCAGTTCAGCATGGTACCCGTCATCAGATGTCCAGGCAGGAGGAATGAACCCCTTCCTTGAAATTTGTCTTAGAAGCTTGATGGGGAAGGAAATTCTTCTAGAGAATCTAAATCCTATCACTGAAAAAGATGTCTCTCCTGAGTGATTGCTAGTGAGAGTGCTATAGCCTGCTATAAATTTTATCCCAATGTTGATTTCACCTCACATACATGTTTAACAGCTACATTTCGCTGAGTATGAGAAGTGAAAGAAACAATTTTCAGATTTAAGAGCTTGAGAGTTCTTTTGTTAAAATCTACATCCATATGCTGCTCCAGCTCAGGTGCCAAAGATGATGCATATTTATTATATCAAGATATGCTGTGGAATGACAACAACTACAAGATCGATCTGTAAGGAGAGTACAATGTTTATTCTCCGTTCAATATTACGAACCTAACTTTGTACTGCAAGGATCCCAAAGTTTTTACAAATGAAGTCGATGCTCTCTCCAACCCTGGGAGATTGACGCGAGAGCTTGCCAGGATGCGGTACTGTAGCTAATACGATACAACATATGTGGTACTGGAACTGCCACAGTATCGTTGTCTATCTCTTCTATCTTTTTCTAGTTGATTATTTCACTTTCTATCACTTTCTTTTCCTACCTTCCCTTCTTGTCCCAGCCTTTTCCTATTATATTACTTTTTCTTTTTATTTTCTTTCCTTTTCTATGACCTTTTATTCCTCTCTACGAGCTTCTATTATATATGTGTTATGTGCTTGTTTAGAAGGAAGATTTTCATGGGTTCTGATTTCAGATTGTGACCTCTAAGGTGTTTTCCCCTTTTTAGGGCTCTATGCATTTGATAAGGTGTTCGACTATAACTCGTCTGAAGTGATTATCCCAACTTAGTCCTTCACTTGTTGCTAAGGCCAACCATGTGGACTCCTTCCCTGCTGTTGTTAGATGCTTCCAATAGCTGACCTGCAGCCGCCAACCATGCAGACACCATCCCTGCCACTGTCAAGATTGTCGTCATCATTTTTTGGTCACTGTACACCCTTTAGGTTGCTGTTCGTACCGCCGCCGTCATCTTCGGATCGCCACACCCTTCAAGTTGCTGTCTAGATCACGATTGTCATCTTTTGGTAGCTGTCCACCCTTCAGATTTCTGTCTGGATTGCCTATGTCAGCTTTCTGTTGCGGTGCACCGTTACCAACTCCTTCCAGCAGACCACCAAGCATCTCTGCCCTTCCTGCAGGTCACTGATCGCCCCCTATTGTCCCTCCAACATCGTCGCCACCTGCTGCCAACTACATACCATCCCTACAATAGCTTCTTTTTTACCGTTCGAATATTCCACACTCCTTTAGAGAGGGACGTTTATGTGTTTTGTGTTTCTTCATTATTTTTGTAGAGTCCTCATTATTGCCTGCTATTTACATGTTTGTGTTGTTTTATCGTCATTGTAACTTTTTGGATTTAGAAATAATATTTGTTGTTTGGTCGTGATTTGGGATAACTCCGGTATCACCTAAACTTAAGTCTTAAGTCTTACTTCAATAATCTCATGTATAAACCTAACCCTAATTATAATAAACCTTTTATACTCAATAATAATAATAATAGTAAAAGACTAAATTGCCTTTAGTCTTTGCATTGACACAAATATGCTGAAGGGATTAATTTCCTAGTACACAGAGAGCATGAAAATGAGCTCATAATGGTTATTAGCATAGGAAAATGGAGCTATTTTTTGTGATACTTATCTCAAATATAGTGATATGCTTATTCAATCTTTTTATCATTTAAATTTTTAGTACTTTTTTCTGTAAAGAACTGGAGATTTTTTGCAAACAAAATTTTTTGCAAGTTGAGCAAATAAAAACATCCACTTTTATTCTGGAGAAGTACACTTATCATATTAAATTTGCATCCGCTTACTCAACTTGGATGGGTTTGAATTTTTGTAATAGTAAACGATAAATGGTTGTGTTACTTTCAACTTCTTTTCAGGCTGTGGCAAGAACAACAATTGGTTTTGCAAAAGAGGCTCCTGTTCTTGGTATTTTCGGTGTAAATGTATATCACAAGAATCGGCTTATCATGGTAAGTTTTTTCTCCTTTTTTTTTTCTACATGTTTATATATTCATAAATGCCCCAAGGTCATGGTGCGATGGCTAAGTACGTACCTTGGTTGAGGAAGTAGTACCTTTTTATTGTTTATGATACAAAAATTACAAATCCTTTGTTAAAATAATTAAGAAGATTTTTTTTTTTACTTGGAAAGAATTCATTATAAAGTTTTATTGACAAGCAAATTTAATTTAAATTACTCGTCTGAAAGTTAGAAATTTAGTTCCAAATCCATTTAAGTCATTTATGTTTGTTATCAAAATTTAGCAAACAGGAGCAAACTCTTACTCTATGTAATGATTGACATTATTTATCTATTGGAGTGTTTCCCGTTATTTTCTTTCTATTGCTGTTTTTCTTTTTTGTTTCTGGATAAATGTATTTTAACTATGCATTTTTAACGCTTTTTTACTAGTTAATGCTTGTTGTTTGATTCAGTTTTCTCGAGAAATGAGAGATGATTGGTTTTTTCGACCGATCAACCTCCATTCTAATAAATTACCTTAGTGATTGTTGATCATTGGGGGGGGGGGGGGGGGGGGGATATGAGATGACGCGAGAGGTTGGGAACTTGAAGTGGCGGATTTGATCTATGAATCAACGCGTACGAAGAGATATTAACGAGATCAAGAAGCTTCGTAGCAGACACTGGCTTTGAGTATGAACGACTTAACGGGGGAGCCAATCAATGCGTATGAAAGTAGGATGATCGACCAGTGCATGCTAGGGCTTCCCCGTGCATCAGTCGAAGCCAAAGGTGACATTGACCAGCAACAACGTTTGTGATTGTTGGACATAGGAGATGAGGTGCTAGGGCTCAACGAGGGTGAAGCTTGTGATTTATGCCAAAGACTCGTAGAGCAGGTAGGGCGACAACGTGGGAAAATCGAAGTAGAGGAGTGACTATGGTGTTGTGTGCTGGGGAAGAAAGGAAGCCTGTGTAAGAGTAAGCGGAAGGGCGAGTCGAGCTATTAAAGGTAAGAGATGACTTATGAATTTTACATTTTAATTATTAGGTTTATTTAATGTAAATGTTATTAAACGAATTTTAGAGTTTTTATTTTGAATCAAGGATTAATAATGGTTTTGATTTAAATGATTAAAGTTTTGAATACATTTTTTTTTTAAGTGGATTGGGTTTCGTTGCGTACAAAATAGTGGGAGAGCCAAGCCGAGTTGAAATTTTGAGGAGGTAAATTTTAATTTTTGAGTTCTATGTTTTTAATCATATAAAATACTATTATTTTAATATTCAACTTTATGAATTATTAATAGGGATTAAATTTTGGTTTTCATTCAAATTAAAAGAGTGGGAACGATTATGATCAAGCATTGAGTTTGGGCTTGATAAATTTTGAACCGATATTTTAAAGTAATATGATGTAAAATAGGAATAAAAATAATACTGATCATTTTTAATATACTTTTTTAATAAGGATTGAAATATTTATAATTTGAACATAGCAACAGAATAAGAATTAGAGTTGAAGGGGTTGGGGGGGGGGGGGGGATATGAGATGACGCGAGAGGTTGGGAACTTGAAGTGGCGGATTTGATCTATGAATCAACGCGTACGAAGAGATATTAACGAGATCAAGAAGCTTCGTAGCAGACACTGGCTTTGAGTATGAACGACTTAACGGGGGAGCCAATCAATGCGTATGAAAGTAGGATGATCGACCAGTGCATGCTAGGGCTTCCCCGTGCATCAGTCGAAGCCAAAGGTGACATTGACCAGCAACAACGTTTGTGATTGTTGGACATAGGAGATGAGGTGCTAGGGCTCAACGAGGGTGAAGCTTGTGATTTATGCCAAAGACTCGTAGAGCAGGTAGGGCGACAACGTGGGAAAATCGAAGTAGAGGAGTGACTATGGTGTTGTGTGCTGGGGAAGAAAGGAAGCCTGTGTAAGAGTAAGCGGAAGGGCGAGTCGAGCTATTAAAGGTAAGAGATGACTTATGAATTTTACATTTTAATTATTAGGTTTATTTAATGTAAATGTTATTAAACGAATTTTAGAGTTTTTATTTTGAATCAAGGATTAATAATGGTTTTGATTTAAATGATTAAAGTTTTGAATACATTTTTTTTTTAAGTGGATTGGGTTTCGTTGCGTACAAAATAGTGGGAGAGCCAAGCCGAGTTGAAATTTTGAGGAGGTAAATTTTAATTTTTGAGTTCTATGTTTTTAATCATATAAAATACTATTATTTTAATATTCAACTTTATGAATTATTAATAGGGATTAAATTTTGGTTTTCATTCAAATTAAAAGAGTGGGAACGATTATGATCAAGCATTGAGTTTGGGCTTGATAAATTTTGAACCGATATTTTAAAGTAATATGATGTAAAATAGGAATAAAAATAATACTGATCATTTTTAATATACTTTTTTAATAAGGATTGAAATATTTATAATTTGAACATAGCAACAGAATAAGAATTAGAGTTGAAGGATTATAATGTAAATTAAAATAATAAAATAAGCAAACAATATCTAATAATAATTAATTAGTATAATTAATAATGTGATAAAATTAATCTGTATATTTTTATATAATAGTGCTCTATTGACGGTGTTGCGGCTAAAGAAATAAGTTTTGGAGAACATTGAGGTGAGCACTTGTACTATTATGTGATAGTATCTTTTGTTTTTGATAAACTGAATTTATTAATTGTTATTAAAGTTTGATTGCATTATTTTACTGTGATTTATACGCTCTTTTAGATATTGGTTATATCATTGTAATGAATTACCTTTTTAGAATTACTAATGTTATGAATTATTTAAAGGTAGAATTGAATGGAAATACCATATGAATGATATAGACTATATAGTATACTTTCATGTGCATGTTTAGTTTTAATTGAATTCATCTCTTTATGGTACTAGTTGGAGAACGCTAAAGCACCCGTGCACGTAAATGAAAAAATTATTGTTATTGGTGTACTTTCATTTATATAATTTTATACAGTGCATCTATGACAACCGTACATATATAAAATGATATAGCTATATTAGTACTATAGTAAAATACATTGATTGTTATGAATTATTGTTAGCGATCATATCTGAAAATGTAAATTGTCTAATATTTCTATATTAATTTATATTAATTGGCTAACATGTATACTGTTCTGTTTCTGTTTTGTTGCTTTAACGAGTATTCACTGGCTTTTTATTAGTTCACTGTTTTTTTAAACTAATTTTACATGTTTAATCATTTGATTAAAAATGAGCAATGGAAGAAGAAATATATATAGAAGACATGACCAACTCGAGCTAAGATAAAAATTTGATTGCAATATTTTTATTTACTTTCTTTAATAGTTCTTTTATTTTATTTGTACTTTAAACTGTTGATGATAAAAAAAATATATAATAGAATTACATGATTATCTTTGTCTGATCGTTTGTTTTTGTCTTAGAAAATTCTAAGCATCGGATTGGGTCGTAACACTTGGAAGGTGTGATGAAACAAAATTACGTTAGGAAAGTTGTAGGATTGATTAAGTTAGTGGAAAGAGAGATGGCGGCTGATAATCAACACGATCGGTGATGGAACAACGAATTGGAAGCGAGAAATGGAGAAATTCTTTGTGTAAACATTTGATGGCGATGACTTTTACAACCGCTTGGCTGAAAATAATGAATTGCAAGGTGCAGACTGGAAAGGGGGTTGCCACCGATTTCTTAGCAATCTGTAGACACACGACTTCCAATAGGAAGATGCTACAATACTTTAGAGAACAGAAAATTAGAGAAAAATATCTTAATTTATAAAATCAGCAAACTGAAAATCCAAACTGCCCAATACACATATATAAAAGTCTCCTGATAAAAAATATCGTAATTAAAAATAAGAAAATAAGAAAGAATTCGAAATTAAAGAAACAAAGGAAGAAATTAGCTGAAAGCAAGAGAAAGAAAGTAAACATGGAAGGATTGCCAGTGTTGGCTCCTTTGATCCTGTGAGGTTTCATGATATTGCGGATGTGGTAACAATGCACTTGCATCATTCCGACAGCTAGGAAAAGATTTCTTGTTTTTTTTGGAAACGCCTGGATCCTAGTGTTTGATGTTATTTCTCATAAAACACCTATAAAGATGTCCACTGTAGCAGATCGACACTTTTATTTGACAATTTGTTCGTGAGTGCATCACTGACCTAAAATAGAATTTTGTATCCAACTTACTCCTTAGGGCCTTTCTGAAGCAGCTTAGTGACTCTCCAACTCTATTTGAAATGATGAGAACCACTTTCAATGGGGACTATAATGTGTTTCGTATCCGTCTCTCAAATGCTTCGCCTTCGTGGGAATCAATGCAAGTCTTTTTGGCGCTTCTCTTAAGGCATGCACAAAAATTATTTATGTCGCCGCATTCTCAAATGTTGTAGATTCCTTCCAAGGCAAGAGTATAATGCGCTTCTTTTTTTGGTGAAAGAGTCGGTGTTCTTGTAGCCATTATGATATGTGCAACAATCATGCTGTCAAGAACGACTAAATAGATTATGACATGAATCCATATGCACCATGTCACACTCTAGTTTCTTCTAAAACTTATCTCCAATAGAAAATTTCACGAAACATCTCTTGTCAACACTGATTTTACTCCCCTTAGTTAGCCATGTCAGGGAATATGACGTAGGATGCTTCTAGTAGTGATGCTCAATTTATCCACAAACTGTGTTGCAGTCATATTTTCACAACTACCTCCATTTATTATGAGGCAGCACACCCTTCCCTTCACAATTCAACGAGTACAAAATATATTATGTAGAGCTACTGTTGCTCTCTTGTGGGCTAAGTTTGAAGGACTTATCAGATTACTAGCATCTCTTCCTTATCTGTGGGTAGCCAATATTCCTCTCCATTCTCCTCTGGGTCTTCACCCCTTGCTTCCATTGCATCCTGCTTAGTGAAAGATATCAATTTTTTGTTTGGGCAATCAAACACAATGTGCCCAAACCATGACACAATACTTCTTGACTAGAATGAATTTAGAGTGCTAGCGATCTCCACCTGGTCTCCACTCTAAACTGATTTTTTCCCTAGCAAGGTAGGTTGGGATGCTTTATTGTGTACACTCTCGCTACTTTATCCTGGAGCTGAAATGTGTTTCAAAGATAGTGTTGACTTGATATTGTAGTGTTGTCTTGCTACCTTAACAGCTAGGGTTTGAACATCCTTTAATCTCCAATATGGTTGCAACTATACCACATTGCCAATAGATGGTTTCAATCATCCTAGATTTTTTGTTTTGATGTTCTCCTCGGGCTTCACTAGCTCACGCTTCAACATAAGCATCTCTTCTGAGAGATTATATCGTGCGACGACTTTGATGCATGCCCGACTGAAAACAACGTGCAGAAGACAAACAGGCGAGTTGTGGACGTTAAGGTGGTTCCACCATCTATTCCTGAGTAAGCTTTTGACACACCACTTGTAGTAGGAAGAATCTACAACAATCTGTAGAGTACAAAATTAGAGGAAAGTCTCTCAATTCATAAAATCAACAAATTGAAAATCCAAATAGCTCAATACACATATATAAAAGTCTCTTTATAGGGAATAGCTTTATTCAAAAATAAGGAAAGAATTAAAGAAGTAAATGAATGTAACTACTTGAAAGTAAAAATGGAAACAAAGTGTCCTCCCTGCCTCCCACATTCTTAAAATATCTGCGATCCCTAGTCCTTTGTCTCAAAAACTGATGAGAGATAAGTTTTTAAATGGTTCATCACATATACGTATCTCCTGTGAGAATTATATCGTCGACATACATAGTCAACATTGTTATCTTCTCATTTTTTGAATGTTTGTTCTCTTTGTTCTTGCGTATATCTCTGACTTTTAACAAAATGAATAAGTTTCTCAAACCACTATCTCAGTGACTGCTTCAACACTTATAAAGATTTTTTGTAGTTTACATATTTTTATGCTGAACTTCTCACTAAATCCTGGGGGTGCATTCATATACACTTATTTCTGTAAGTCCCCATCGAGGAATTCGTTTTTTATATCTAGATATTGTAGGAGTCAGTGAAGGTTAGCTGCAAGTGTCCGAAGAAATCATATAGGCATGATTTTAAGTAATGAATGCCATAAGTCTAAATGAATCTCTTGGCAATCAGTTGAGTCTTATATCATTCTAGAGAGCCATCAAAATTGTATTCGACTGGAAACATCTATTTACACCCAATAATTAACTTTTCTCTAGTTTGATCAATCAATTACCACGTGTCATTCTTTTTCAAGAGCTTTCATTTCCTTGAAGACAACCTCCATCTATTTAGGAACTTTCAGAACAGCTTGCACAATATTTAGATTTTTCATACACCATAGTGGTGAGGTTAAAACGTGAAAAAAGTGTGAAATATTTTCATATAAAAGATAATGGGACTTTGGATGATGGGTGCAAGACATCACTCCCGTACAAGCAACAATAGGAAGAAAAGAATCATTAGACTTAGGATTAAAACTAGACTCAGATTCATGACTAAAAAATTCAATACTTGAAGTTGAAGTGGACTAAATATGGGATGAAGACACTGGGAGGACATTGCTTATCTAATTATTTATACTACTTTTGAAGGGGAGCGTAACTAGCAAACATTTTTTTTTTTTTCGAGATTCAAGTTTTTTTTTTTAAATTATGAGGATGAATGTGAATAAATAAAGTACACCCAAATTAATTTAAAAGTAAAGAAGATGAGAGTGCTTTTGTTGGATAAGTATTATAAAAAACATTAAAATAAGTTTCAAAATTTAGAACCTTTTTGGTGTTCTATTTATGAGGAATGTAGCCGAATGAACGGTTTTGCCTCAAAGCTATTTTAAAACTTGATTGGTGAATAACAATAACGAAGCTACTTCTAATAAGTGTTTTTTTTCCTTTAAGATGCACCATTTTGTTAATGGAGTTTTGACACAGGAGGTTTGATGGACTATTCTTTCTTTTTTATTTTGAAAAAATATTGACCAAAAATATTTTTGAAATATTCTCGGCTATTGTCATTCCACAATTTTTAACTTTTCTTTTGAAATTGTGTTTATGCCATGACATAGTTTTTTTATAAATGTTTCTAATTCAAATTTTTTTCATTAAAAAAGGTAAGATTATGGCCCGTTTGTGGCAGCTTACTTGGTGTGGTAGCGTTTTGAAAACGCACCTGTTTGGGTAAACTGTGTTTTGACAGCTTATGCGTTTTCAAAACAGTGAAGACAGTTTTTTCACACCACACCTATCTAAGTGCGGTGACAACTTTCTGGCTACTGTTTGGCTTTTCCAAAAAAATAAAAATTTGTAATAGCCACCGCACCTAGCTTATCAACAGATTATTTTTAATCAGCTTATCAACAAATTATTCAATAAGCTGCAGCTGCCTTAAACAGACCCTTAATCTTGTGTGATTATTAGTAAATATTACAAACTAATTTTTATCAGAATATGTAAAAGTTTTACAAAGACCTCGGGCATCGCTATGAATCGAAGTAAATGTATAGTTGGTTTGTAAGTTTGTGGAGAAAAAAGATTGTTGATGATTTTTAACAAACTAACAAACTTCAAATTAAATGGAGGGCATTTATATTTTGACCTCAAATAGGAAGCAAATTATTTAATTGCTAAAAATTAGGATGGCCTAACCGTAATGCCATAACATAATATCATTGTCTTTGAAAAGAAAAACAAAATTTAAACAAGTATGTAGATATTGTCTATTTGGATCAAGCACATTTGTAAAATATTAAGTATATATATATTTTTCCTAGAACTATCAATTGCCCTCCCAGTGATCAATTCATGTTTCTAATTCAAATTTCTTTTATTAAAAAAAGTAAGCTTAATCTTGTGTGATTATTAGTAAATATTACAAACAAATTTTTATCAGAATATATAAAAGTTTTACAAAGACCTCAGGCATCACTATGAATCAAAGTAATTGTACAGTTGGTTTGTTGGTTTGTGGAGAAAAAAGATTGATGATGATGTTTAACAAACTAACAAACTTCGAATTAAAAGGTGGGCATTTATATTTTGACCTAAAATAGGAAGCAAATTATGTAATTGCTAAAAATTAGGATGGCCTAACCGTAATGCCATAACATAATATCATTGTCTTTGAAAAGAAAAACAAAATTTAAACACAAGTATTTTGATTTTGTCTACTTTACAGTTGTAAAATATTAAGTATATATTTTTTTTCCTAGAACTTTCAATTGCCCTCCCAGTGATCAATTCATGATACTCACGACAATGATGGTAGAACTTAACTTTACACAGACTCTAAACTATAATTTTACTAGTGGACAACAAGTTACAAGATATCTTAGGAACAAAATAACACCTAACAATGTAGCGGCTAGAGATATACTCTTTTGTACTAACAAGTAAGATTGAGTAAGGGATAATTTCAAAGATTGAAATAATTGTGCATGTGCTCTATTATTTATTTATTTTTTATTGAAAGGGACTACATCTAAGTTTGCAGAAGACTCCTTAGTTTCCTCAACAATGACTTGATAAGCTCCACTTTTTTGTTTAGATCTTAATTTCTAGTTTGTAGGTTTATCATGAAGCTTCCAACTTGTCTCCTTCGTATGCCATGATTTTTTGTAATGCTCTCACCATGATGGATAAGGCAAAGTGGTTTCAGAATTATTGGAACCAGTAGAAACAAAAGAATATTTTTTGGCATCGGTTGTCGTTGACTTGTACAACATCATCGAAGGAGAGAAGAGGATAGGACAAAAATTCGAGCTGATTTCGGTCGCGGGTTATTTTGATGCTTAAGCTACATTAGGGTAGAAATCGATTGAGATGCCTCCTGCAGAGAAAATTTAAAATTCTTGATAAAAAAATGAATTCTAAGATTGCGTCGCCTTTAATGTATTGATAGTTACGACTCTTAGTTTGACTACTCGATTAGACAAGCGAACAAGAACTAGAGGGGGGAGGACCCTTAGTTTGACTGCTTGATTGGACAAGTAAAAATGAACGACAATGAGGTTTGTAGTTGTTGGATTCCACGAGTTCTGCACAAGGTGAGAAGACAGCTTGGGTAAGTTGAATCAATCGCAGGTGCTAAATTCTTTGCTAATTTAAATCAATCTGAACCAAAGGGAGAAAAAAATCTGTACAAGAAATGATTCGCAAAAAGTTGAACGAAGCATTTGAGCAATCTATGGAATTTGATCACTATTTTGTGCTATGTTCGAACAAAAAATTCAAAATTGTGAAGCCTGAGACTCGTGCATACGAGTGAGACAAAGATGGAGATTTAGTTTGACATCTAAGATTGCATAGGCGAATCCTATGGATTCGTTGTCGTAAATGGTGTGTAGTTCAGATCAGGACTCGTCATTGGTGATGAAGACGTTAGGAACTTCGTTGTCTTTGTTCTTGAAGATGAGCAGAGATTCAATATTTGGATGGTATCATCGTTCAAAGATGCAGAGTAGAACGTGCCACTATTTGACCACTAAGATGTGCAGTGGTTGAGGAATAAGTTTTTAACGAAAGAGAATCTTACTACTCTGCCATGTAATTTTTTGGGAGTCACAAAAAAAGAACTATTCTTCTAAAATTTCATTACATGTTTACTAGATAAATATCCGGGGAAGACCACCAAATTAGGAAAACCACAAAATCCCCGTGCTAGATAAAGGAACTATAAATAAAAAAAATTACCAACAATAAAATTATAAAAATAGAAAATATTAAAAATTTCTAAAATAACGGCAGCCTTGAAATCATTTAGTGAATACATAAATATTATTAGTACCGCTTCTAGTTCCACCAATGGAACCACTAGAACTTTTGAAACAGTTGAAAGAATCAAAATTTTTTTAAAAAATAGTGGGTTGTGTAATTGTATCATGTTGGAAGAGGTTAACGTATGCAGATGGAAGTGAGATTATAGAAATTAATTGGGCCTTTTTTATAAAAAATGGCACGACAAAGTCAATTCGATCTTTCTCTGGTAAATTTTAATCCTTGTATGTACGAGGCTGTGACAACTATGATGATTATTCTTTAGTGAAGGTTGTATCAATGAATCGTAATATTCTTTATTACATTTAAAATATTTGTTTTATCAAATTATTATTCAGATGTTGATTTGTTGGAATTCTTGTATGTGGAATGATGAGTGCTGAAAAAATTACAATTATTTTTTGAAACGACTCGTCCTCTTGAATTATGCTAAAAGATTTTTTTGAAACTTATGTTATTTTTTATACAGTCTCAGTGTTTGAGATTTAATTGTCTTGTACAAATAAATGTCCTGAAATTTTGCAAATGTTTCTACAGCCATTTTGGAAAGTGCTTCAAGAAGGTTCTAGTCGTGGGAGATGTGTTGTTGGTATGCATTTTATAAATTTATTTCCCACTAAGTTCGAATTTACGAAATTAACATTTTGCTAATCAACAGGAATCATTGAAGCAAATTTTATTGAGCCAGCTCATGACAAACAGGATTTTGAAAGAACACCCTTATTTATTAGGTTGGAGACAAAGCTCAGACAATTGATCATTGAATACTGGTATGTGCATGTGTAGTTTGTCACATATTACTCTTAATGCAGTCATTCATATTGTTGTGTTACGTTTCTTAGTTTCACATTTTATAATTTTATTTTTGTTTTATGGAAAAATAGAGTGTTTTTACAAGTGAACTTGAAACAACCCATTTAATGAGTGGAGCAACCGCTTTCCATTTTGGGTTATAGGCCTTTTAATTATATCTAATCCAGTTTCATGTCACTCTAAAATAGAATTGGGATGCGAATCTTTATTGAATTGGTAAGATTTATCTAGAAAACAAAGATAGGGCTTCTATGGAGGAAACCTACTCTACCTGAGAGGGTTGAGAGAACAGAATGACAGCTTACCAGCTCTCAGGCGCCATAGAAATTGAGGAGAAGAATCCATCAATTGCTTCAAGCTTATTTGCTACATCCTAAAGGGCTCTATTTATAAGAGGCTGATGATATATTTATATCTATCCTGAAATCCAACTAAATGCACTGTTTTTGTAGTTCTTATTCTAATTTTCTTACATTCATTCAAGTTAAAGGATAATCATAATATGACAAGGAAATATTTTGTTGGATGATACCCTTATAAGGTTCCTAGAAGTTTTTTAGGAAGCATGTTTTTACAAGGAGGTAGTTATGGAATGACAAGGGAATGATAAAATGTGATTTTAACGGTGTGTGGAGATGGATTAACATCGATCGACTACTTTTCTTGCTGAAAACAACGAGCTAATGATAATTCATCGAGGTGCGTAGGGTATCCACTAGCTGTTCATCAACAAGATGCAGCACAACCCTTTCAAAAGGTATAAGATACAATATTCTGAAGAGCATAAAATAGAGATTACAATGCTCACAATAAATTAAACCAAAGCTAGCTGTTCCAAATAGTTCAATAACATAGATATAGTTTCCTCATAGAAAATACCCTATTTAGAAAGAAAGAAAGAAATAGGAAATAATTAGATAGGGAAGAAAATAATTCATGGATGACAATATCCTGATCTGTCTCCCCGTGATTGTGGGAATTTCACAAATCACGGAACTGCGGGACCACAATATTGACAGAAGCTTGATCGCATGATTCCGTGCAGGACAATCCCACGTCATTCACTCCGACTATGAGAGGCTCAACCTTCTTCACTAGAAGCTCTAGGAAGCGGTATATTTCCACCGTGATAAAGTCACCACCGTGTTGTGTTTGAGGCAATCCCATTACAAATATATGCTCGTGTTCATTCCATGCAACTATTAAACACATATATCATTTCAAAGCACATTCTGAGAGAATAAATAGCCATTCTTTTTTGACATAATTAGAGTTAAAACTACTTATAAACGAGTATTCCTATGGACCAAGCCTCTTGCCATTAAATCTTTAACCTGTTTCTCTCGCTCGTACTTGCTTGGATGCATCCAATAAATAAATCTATATAGAGAAATGGACCCTGAAACGACATCCATGTCATGTCAGACTACTCTCAATAGCAACCACCCAGGAGATAAATTGTCAGTCATGATATCTGATAATTCTCTCAACCGGGGCTGTCCTTTTTCAGGTATTGCGACTCAAAATAATTATTTTATTTGGCAATCAATGTTAATGCTGTTCTGATCTCTTTCTTTGGCTCAAGGGACCAACTCAAGTATTCAAGTTTAGTGTAGTATGTTATCCTTCCCCTGTTCATTGCGCTGGGCGAGGAGAACACCCATGGGATCGTTTAACGCAAAGTTTTTCACCTAGAAAGAAGAAATTCAACTGCTACTACAAAAAAAAGAAGAGTGGGTTCCCTCATTTCTATGGTAACTTCAGCCTAAATCACTAGTATATCGCCCTCATCAGTTTGAAGTTGAGACTTGTCTCTGACGTCTTCTTTTTCTTGTGTCATTGCCCATTTCTTCAAATTCTCTCTACTCAGTGAAGGAGATGAAGGAGATCACTCTTCTATTTTGGCGGTTAGAAGTCACGTGGCTAAAATTGTAACAATTGAAGCATTTATTGTCGAAGATGGATTTAGGAATGCTGGTGAGTTACACCTTTTCTCCACTCTAGATTAGTTTCTTTTTGGGTGGAATTATCTTGGATGCTCCATTGTGTGTACCATGATTGTCCGATTCAATGACTGAACCCAATTTGAAGGGTTTTGTGGTTCATATATTAATGTGTTCTTTCTCCACCTTCAGGTTAGGGTTTGAACATCTTGTAATGTCTAAGGCTATAACTGTACCACATTTTCAATGGACGATGTCGGTCTCCTCAAATTTTGAGCTAGAGTGTTCTCTTTGGGCTTCATTTGTCCACACTTCTACATAAGCTGCTCAAATTCAACTGCGTACTCCTCTACTGAAAGATTTATCTGCTGTAAATGATGAAGCCTGAAGAACACGTCCTATTCGTAATGTATTGGTAGATAATTGTGTTAACAGTGAAAGCTAAATAATAGAAGGAAAGAAAAAAGAGAAATTTAGGAGTGCTGGTGGGTTACACATTTTCTCCACTCTGGATTAGTTTCTTTTTAGGTGGAGTTATCTTGGATGATCCACTGGGTGTACTATGATTGTCTGATTCGATGGCTGACCCAATTTGAAGGGTTGTGTGGATCATATACTTATGTGTTCTTTCTCCACCTTCAAGTTAGTGTCAGGACATCTTGTAATGTCCATCAAGGTTGCAACTGTACGACATTTTCAATGGACTATCTCAGTCTCCTAAAATAATGAGCTATATTGTTCTCTTTGAGCTTCATCTGCCCACACTTCAACATAAGTTGCTCGAACTCGAGTGTCTGCTCCTGTATTAAAAGATCTTTCTGCTGTAAGTGATGAAGCCTCAAGAACATGTCCTATTTATAATGTACTGGTAGATAATTGTGTTGAGAGTAAAAACTAAATAATAAAATCAAAGAAAAAAGAGAAATTTAAAATATATGAAAATTCATATTACCTAATCTTGCCCAATAATGCTAGTAACTGTTATCGATGCAGTTCATGTATCCCCGTATTTTCTTCTTTGATTTCACATAATTGATGAGGGGACAAATAGAGAAACACCGCCCTTGTTCTCATTGATTGAGCGATATGGTCGCGACTGTTGTTAGCGTGAAAAGAAACAACTTGAACACAACATACAGGGACCTCTAAAATTCCTCTCTACTTGCTATACGAGGCTAACCTAACACCTGCTTTACTTTGCATGACAGAGTCAAACGTGAATCTCTCTTCTCTGGAAATACCATTTTCATCTTCTCCATTTTGCTTTTGCATGATCCCCTGCTCTTCCTTGCCGAAACCCTTGCATCCCTACCCCCTCACGCTTGTTTTCTCTGATATAGTTGCAATTAGGGCTGGCTGAGAAGGCAATGAAGGGATCACGACATACAAAGACGTTTGAAATTCTCATCCTTTTCTCCTTCTGCTCTGTCTCCACTGCACAACAAACAAACTCCACTCTCCATCTTTTGTTTGATCACTTAGAGATTATAACTCACGTGTTTACCTTGCACCATATGTATCTGCGAGTTCAAGCACTCTTGGAAAAATTCCACAACATTTGAAGCAAGTGATTTTGCTGGAAAAAGGAGCGGCATGAAGGAAAGGATGTTGATTATGAGGCCATAATGGCTAATAAATTAGCCATTTGAAAGTAAATATTCAACTTGGAGAAGGATGAGATAATTAATTTTCGCCCCTTGTAATTCTTAACAGATAATAAGTGGCATAACCCACTCCAGGACTTGGGAGTAACTAAGACGGGAATAGACAGTGAGAACTAAGTTTCCTATATTCATTTATCATTTAACAAATGAAATAGCTACTAATAAAATTAAATTAAAACAATATTTAAATTTACCTCGTTACTGGTTGTTTGCGTCTTCTATACACGTTCTCTCAAACAGTCGGAAGTGAGAACTAAGTTTTCTATATTCATTTATCATTTAACAAATGAAAGAGCCACTAATAAAATTAAATTAAAATAATATTTAATTTTACCTCATTACTTTTTGTTTGTCTTCTATACTTATTCTCTCATCTATCGTTCATCTTTTAATCAATTAAATTAACATGAAAATTTAGTTTAAAAATAACAGTAAGCTAAACAAGTTAGTGAACACTCAAACTTCTAAACTATAGTAATACCAGAGAAAAAAAGTAATATGAATGTTGGTTAAGTTTTTTAATAAATTAATAAAAAACATTTGATATTTTATTCAATGAATCTTATTATATCAATATCATTCTAGATCTGTACGATCGTTACAGGAGCGCCGTCTAAAAGTTGTCTTAATTAAAACACATTAATATTAATATTCTTTTCTATTTAAGTGCACGAGTACCGTAGTATTCTCTTACCAGTAACATAAAGGGATGACTCAATCGTAGTCAGTCATACAAACAATCAACATAAACATATCATTCATGTACTCATCACATTCAAAACAACATATTGTATAAAACATACACCAATGAATTATAGATAGTAACTACAAACAGTCATAACAATATGAAGATAAACAAATAATCTCAATCAGCATAAAGCATGTGAGAGTGCTATATTGCAAACTAGTTTAGAAGAAATGAATTATTATTGTAAATTAAAAGTACGAGTACTCATCTCTATGTTGATTAATTTGTTATTTGATTATCCTTGAATTTATCATAACCTCGATCATTTTTTCTTAAAATTTAAGCCTAAATTAAGCAGGAATATAAAAATTAGTTTATTTATTAAAATATTTACTTTAATTCTTTATGTGTCGAATTATTATTATTATACCGTTTATAATCCTCTCTCTCTCTCTCTATATATATATAAGCCTGAATATCGCTAAAGAACAACCACCCACTATCCCTGTTGAGAAGATGCAACCCGATACTCTTCCCAACACCGCAGTTCTTGAAGAAAAACAACATACTACAGCTACAGATCCAGTTGTGCTCATACTACCCATTGTTATTGAAGACTCACTCACATGGCAAGACACACGAGAACGCTCATTTGATTCAATATTAGATCAGCCGGTACAACATGTAGTTGCTTCTAATGTTCAACAATCTGCACATCCGCAACACACTTTAGACCAAAATCAGGTGAGCCAATCCTCAGAAGAGGAATGACAGGTCTATTCCAGGGGGAAGAAGAAGAATGGAGGCCGACTCCAGCTCAGGAACATATTGGATGATACAGTGGTTGCTACTGGCAATGACAATCATCTTACCAACTTATTAGCTTTCTCCTTTTCTAGAACCAGAGGCAGAGGCAAAACCAAATTGGGTTGCTCTCTAGCCACCTGATACTATGTATTTTTGCTTTTTTAGGCTTTTTCTTTATGTCTCTTATGTAATTTTCAATATTTTCTAGTTGTGGAGCCCCTTGTAATTTTATTGTGAGCAGGGTGTCATGTTTCGGCCCTCCATCACATAATTTCGGTATCTTTCTTTCTAGTTAATATATTAGCAAGTATAACTTTTTTTTAAAATGTTTTAATTAAACTTATTAACTCACCTTATTTTTGGTTGAGCTTTAAGCCCCGCACGCGGTCCTCTTCTTTGTACGTGAGAAAATTCTGCCTTTAGCTCCCTTCCGCAGGAACGTGACGCCTCCTCTGTGCGACAGTAATGCACAGAGCCGCTCCTGTGCGCACATGATCATAATTAGTCGTTGGTTCCTCCTCAGCTTGACAGAGATGCCGCATCTGTCCTAACCCATGCAAACCTTTTCTTGCACGATTGCATCAACATAGGTATCCTTCCTTTTCTTCGATCGGCGGCATGCCACCAACGCCGGCCTTGCCGTGCTCAACACCGACGCCAAGACCTCCCGTCTTTTCGTAGCGTGACAACGTTCCCTCCTGCACGAGATTGCGTCGTCTCTCCTCCTGTCTTTGCAGGTAAGTAATCTCGCCCTGCCCGTGTTTTTATATAGCGAACTTGCCTTTCTGACTTTTGTTCCCCTCGCTTTTTCTCACTTTGTTTGTTTTCCCCGACTCCTCGTTTCTTCTTCTAAGGTTCTTCTCTTCTTCTCTCCTGATTAACCAATATGAAAATGTTACAATGAGGAGGGGTTAAAACCATATGTAGCATTTTGTTTTTTGAGAGACTTCTTTGGAACATCAAATCATAGTTAATGGGATTGCTTTGTTGCATTTTTGAATGAGAAGCTGGAGAAGCTTATTTCAAAGGACAACTTACACTAGGATGTGATCTGTCATTTGGAATCATCAGCAGTAGCTTATGCAAGAAGGAAAAAATTTGTTTGGAAAGGAAATTTACCAATAGGAGTTGATAGGAATAGCATTGATACTTGGGTTTACCCCAACCTCTTTGGCATGAATTTGTCTACTGGCGCGCCTCCACATTATTTTGACAAAAATGGACAAAACTGGGGATTCCCTTACCTACAATAGGGAGGAAATGTCAAATAAATGAGATATTTATGCATGGTCGAGAGCTCGTCTTAATCGGATGGCAAAGTATTTCTCATCAAATAGGATTGATCATATGTTAGGTTTCTTTAGAATCTGGAAGCTTTCTGAATATTTTGCAGCTTTAGTTGGGAAATTTTGCCTGTCTATTGCGTTAAGCCTGGAAGAGCTGGAGAGGGAAGGCATCTGGGATTTTGATCGTTTGAGCTTACTTCATGCTTCATAAATGAATTTGTGAAACAATGGTTTCAGTTCATGGAAGATTGTAATACAGAAAAGAAAACTATTGAGAAGCCGGGGTTGAGCCCACCGAAATCATTCTGGGCTGGTAAGGAGATCCAGGTGTAGAGAGGTCTCTTCGATCTTTTACAAAATATAGTAATTCAAGATCTTGATGTGCATGGAAACTTCTATCCTTCGTTCAATCTCGAAGACACATCAAGCTTTCAAGATTTAGATGATCGTAGCAAAAATATTCTCAAACAATTCTGCTACGATTATCATTTCCATCGGCAAGACAATCTTTGGCGTCAAAACATATTAAAGTCTGCACATGTTCCGTTGAGCTCATTAGATATGCTTAGCTTGTAGCAGTGTTAATAGAAGTAATAATAGTGAAATATGTGATATTTAGATGACACACTTTCTCATGTTTTACAACTTTTATACTGTAAAATACATGAGAAAAGTATGTCTTGTCTTAATTGTGTAGGAGATACGGTGAATAGAAAAATTGGAGCGAAAAAGAACAACAACGAGCACAATATATGGATTTCATACTAGAGCACATGCGTCGTGATATTGGTGCACTCGCTTCAATAATGGCGCGCTCGCATTGGGTTCAGCACCCACGTGCCCAACTTAGAGCTCCAATGTCATATTTCGTGCTTCCACGCCCGCTCATCTGTTCAACCATTAGTGCACCCGCACCAAATACGCCACACTCACACTGTTTCGTCTGCTCCCGCGCCAGCTTCGAGGTGTGCCCGTGCCAGATAACATGAATGATTTTTGGCAAGAATTTTCTTGTCCTTGCCGAGGTTTGCCTCTAAATTAACTCATAAGGCCGAACTTAAGTGTCTTTTGGCGGATAAAGCTGTAAAAAATTTAGTGTTTTGATCAGAGAAAGTGTTCTCCTTAGGATTCTCTGTTTCCTTTAGATTAAAATCTTAATAGGAGTTGTTTCCTTTGAGTTTCTTGTGAGTTATTTAGAGATCTATTGTATGAGAGGGAAATGTGCTACTCATGTGAAGAAAAGCTTTATTGTAAGTTTTTACTCTTGCGTATTTCTTGCAATGAGATCTGCATGAATTTTGTGTCTATGGTTCTCTTGATAATGCGTGGCTAGTTTTTTCTTCATGTATTTGTGATGTAGGAGTAGTGGTTTTCATCGTTGTTTTCTCGGATGTTTTCCCTATAGCGTTTCTCATGCTTTCATGGCCTATATTGTTGGTAACCTTCGTTCTTAATTTACTTATAGTTTGATAAACTAGGATGTTAAAATGTTTCGTAAAACTACGACTTCTAACTGTCGCGTAATGATGGGTTAACTACAAAATTTCGAGAGAATAGACACATTACAGTGAAATTGTGCAATTTTTATGGGGATTGGAATAATCACGTGGGATGCCATGGGGATTGAGGAAGCCTCAACTTTACAGGTTCTAGGTTTGTTTTGACTTAGCCATAAACATAATGAATATTTTATTCCTGCTTGACACTAATCACTTAGGAAAACATTTAAGAAATTCACGGTCCCCGAATCATAGAGGCATGAATCTTATATGTCTTGAAATAACTCTAAATATGTTTTGTCTCGCTTTTTTTGTATCAGCTACCTGCGATGTATTCTGTTTTATTAGGCTTAGGACTTAAAAAAAACCTTCTTTGTGAAACCGTCAAGCTAGATTCATCAGATTCGTAAATTAGAGATTTTTTTTAGGAATAATTATTAAACTTTTCTTGTGGGATTGATGCACGGTAATTTTTAACCACATTATTATTTGACACGTATATTTGCGGTGTACGGTTAATTTACTTCACAGTAAGTTTTAACGTGTCAAAAAACACACTCTAAAGCGCCTTGTCAATGCAATGTGAAGCGAAGCAAACTTCTACTTCAGTTTGCTGTCATGTGGTACCCATTAGCGAGATGCGCGTTTCACACTTTGAAGCGCTTAGTCGAATGAATCAGTGGTTCGGTTCACGAGAGACCGAGAGAGGAAATAAAACCTAAGTTTCACTCTAATATTCGAAGGAGTGGCAAGGAGCATAAATACTTTTGGTGTTTGAGAGTTTGAGGGAAAGCGTAGTCTTCAATTTCAATTTTTAGCCTTAGTTTGATGCACAACGTTAGATTTTTTCCTCAACGTCAACCACAGGAGGATTTTTATCGCATGTTGTAGAGCTTGGGCCACATGAGGTAGACGGTTGGACTACGCCGCTGGATATGCTTCGATTGCAGAAGAAGCTTTGACCTTCAACCCACCTCAGGAGACATTTCGATCAACGGCGCCGTTGGATATGCTTCGACTGCAGAAGAAGCTTCGACCGATCGACCACATCAGACACTTTGACCGATCGATCACAAGAGAGGCTTCGACCTTCGATAGCTCCGCAGGAGCGCTTAGATTTGTTGAGACTTTCGACAGCGAAGTAATCAATAACACCACAAAAGAAGCTTCTCCTTCGACTGTAGATTGATTGGGCGGTATGTATGTAAATGCCATGTTATTATTTTATTTATTTATTTACCGGATAGATTATATTAATTTACTCAATAATTTGATTTCTCTATCAACCATTAGATGCTTTTTTTTTTAAACCAGAGCAATACTAAGATTCTTTTTTATTTCAAAACATTGTGAAATATTTACCCAGTAAATTCTATTAATTTGGTTGTATCTGCTGCTTAATTGTTTAAATTTTGAAAAAAAAATTGTGTATCCATTGGACCTGTAATTTGCGTGTTATCGTATATCATGTAATTTGATATTTGTTACATTTATATTTTTATATTGCTTCTAATGTTTTTGATTTGATGACATAATATCTGCATTCCATTTAAATTAACTTTTTCGAGTAAGCTCTGAGATACGTGGAGACATGATATGTTATAAAAAGAGCTTCCGTTGTACTCTAATCATCAAATGTTTTCCAAAATATTCTTTTGTCAAATATTATGCTGTAACTAAGATATGCTTCTTGATGCTTTTAGTTTATATTATTGTTATTTTATTTACAATGCAACTTATTCTGAATAGCTTTGATCAGATAAAAAGGTATTATGCTTGTCAGAATTTTG
Organism: Phalaenopsis equestris; assembly: GCF_001263595.1. Taxonomy (NCBI): domain Eukaryota; kingdom Viridiplantae; phylum Streptophyta; class Magnoliopsida; order Asparagales; family Orchidaceae; genus Phalaenopsis; species Phalaenopsis equestris. The sequence goes on along the minus strand of NW_018239927.1, from coordinate 98,361 downwards.
GTGTGCTCAACCAAAACTCGAATAATAATTCACATTATTAACAAAGATTGCATACTTAAAAATCATTATTTATTTAATGATGCTCATCTTTGTATTTTTATGAAAAAGACATTGACAGATTTTGGTGGTGGATAATACGTTTGCAATCAATAAGAGCAAATATTTTAGGCCCAGTTAAAAATGGAAGTGACGTTATTTCACAATAGAGGGCTCATATATCTAGTAAAAGTAGAAAATTTACACAGGGCGGAGGACCTTTGTTGATTCCATATAAATTATAGGAAATTAGTATCGTCAGTGTTAGATTCACCATGAACATGGAGAAAGAATGACTCTATTTTTGTCATGAGAGTTTGGCTCTTAAATATACTCATTCTAAACCATCTAAAAAAACTCGCATTGCATTTCACATTGCTAAATTATACTTAATGAACTTGTTAAAATATGTAATATTAAATATTTAATTATTTATATAAGTTTAATATTAAAATATGTTTTTATTTGCTAATTTTTTTTTCTTCTGCAATTGACACAGTCTCAATGAGTTCGGCTCCGTTTGGAGTAGCTGTAGCTAATTAAGAAGTTGTTGAAAAATAATATGATATTGCAAAAAATTGCGGTGACTATTATAATTTTTTTTTATTTGGAAAAATTCAGACCGCAACTAGAAAGCTCCCACCGCACCTAGTCAGGAGCGGTGGGAAAACGCTGGTCTGAGCGGTAGATTTTTCAAAAATTCGCCAAAACGTAATTTTCCCAAACAACCATAACAACGGTGCGGTGTGACACAACAGTCACACCGCTGCACCAAACGAAGCCTTAGTTTAAATCTTTGATATTGTTAAAATTCTTAAAATTCCATCAATATTCTATTAGAATTATACAAAATGCCTCCATATGCACCGAGAGCATTTTCGAACCCGCCCTCCGATTGAACCCGTAATTTTCTTGCAGGTAAATATCTTACGTTAAATTTTTCATTCATATATTTCTTATGATATTTAAAGTAATGGGAAATGCGTTAATTGTAATTAGTAATTTGTTTGTGCATAAATAATTTAGATATGGCCAATTCAATGTTGAAAAGGCCCAACTTGGAAATATTCAAAGTTAAAATTTAGATTGAGCACTCTTTGCCATATATGTATTTATTTTGTTAAGGAGACGAATGGAAGCATCTTGAGCCCAAGAGCACCTTACTGGTACTTTAATTATATAAATTAAGTTTGTTATTAATTGTAAGAAAGCACATTTGGATGCAAGAGATGAATTGCTTGCTTAACAAAGAATAAAAAAATCCAAACAAAATTTTTATATGGAGGACAATTAGAAGGTGGTGTCGGCCGTTTTATATTTTCGAAATGGAGGACAAATAGTGTATCTGTACTTATCATTTTTATAAAAATATGATTGTTCACAAGTCGATCGAACCGTTGTGCCGGGACCACCAACAACCTAAAAAGGCAAGAGTGCACTGCTAGTCTAGTGTCAGTGAATAATATGATCATCTTACACTTCACCGGGTCCTTGGATTGGGTTCCGATGTCATAGGATGAAATATTATTCCGCTCAACTACCGAATGTCTTTATCATCAAGACATAATATCCCAAAACGACCGTCCAACTTACGACATTGCTTGATGATTTCATATATAGCTAAACCTATATACGCGCGCTTATGTGTTGGACATAAGTGCCTAAAACCCAAATCAAGAAGCAAGGAAAGTAAACCAAAAAGAAGAAATAAAAAAAAAGAAAGAAGACTAACTCACATCCAAAATCAATTTAAAGAAGAAAAGCCAAAACGGTAGAAGGGTTATCCTAAAGTATCCACCCAATGAGACTTCTCGAATAAGCAAAGAGGTAGGCACACTTCCCGATGCTAGCCAGGAACAACCCCGAAACACACGATTTAGAGATCTCTAAGCTATTCCCTAAATCTTTCCCAAATAAAAGATTTTTTTTCCTTTTTTTTCTTATCTTTTTTTTTATTGCAATCAATTCAGCCCGCAGAATTGGGCCCTGAAACATCTCCAAATATTTAGCAAATCTTTCCTAGAAAAGGGGCATTCAAATTCTTCCAAATAACAAGAATTGAAATATTCAATTTCACCAACATTAAAGCATTCTATTCCACCTTGAACCAAAAGCTTCCAATGCCCTACAAACCCAACACTACATCAGAAACCCAACAAGTGCTCACGGCTAGAGGCAGCCAAGATGGCAAAACCGAGCCCAACATAGGGAAATCACAACCACAAGCTCACGGGTAGGAGCAACAGAGGGAAGCCACCAACTCCCAACACAAAGGAATCACAGGCAACGACTCACGGCCAGGAACAGTTAGGGGGACAACTAAACAGGTGCACTAAGGAACTAATAGACACAAACAAGGGCTCTCGGGTAAGAGCAACCAAAGGGGGAAGCCACCAGCTAACACCCAAACCAACAGCCACAAGCTCTCAGGTAGGAGCAACCTAAAGGGGTAAGCCACCAGCTAACACCCAACACAACCAACAGAATACAACAGGGAGGCTCACAGGCAGGAACCGCCAGGAGAGAACAACAACCCCACATCCAATCCCAGAAGCCGATAGGAGGGCTCACGGCCAGAGGAAGCAACACAGGGCCTAAAAACTAGACTCCTAAGAGTTCCAAAAATCAAACATCACCATCTGCAGATGTTTCGAACAGAGGAAGCAACATGGAACAAAAATAAATCACCCTGAAATAATCCTTTTTCAAAAGCTCAAAAAAGCGACATTTCATCCAGCATATGATTCAAATAAAGGAGCAACAACATAAGGAGCAAAACTTAACCACAAAACCAACTTCTTAAAGCATTAAAATGGGCTCCAACATATAGGGCTGTCAAAAAAGCTCGTTGCTCGCGAACAACTTGTGTTCGGCTCATTCATTAGCTCGTGCTCAGCTCGTTTGTGACCGAACAAAAACAAGTTTTTAAAGCTCGAATTATAAACGAGCCGAACACGACTAACTCTTTTTTCGCCCGTGTTCGGCTCGTTTTAGCTCGAAATAAAAAAAAAATATAACTATTTATATAATAATATATTACATATATTATTTATATAATAATATCTTATATATATTTATATCTAAATTTAAAACATAACTGCTCGTTTGGTATGCGTCTTCTTTTGATTTCATTTGGTCAATGTTCGAATACAACATTTTACATTTATCTTTTCAGTTTAATTTTAACGAGCCAATTTCAAGCCAAACACAAGCCGAACACGAACACACTGTTCACGAGCCGGTTTCAAACACGAGCCGATTTAGCCGATTTCGAACATGAACATGAACAATTTCGAACGAGCCGAACATGAGCCAAGCCTGAGCTCGCTCAAGCTCAGCTCGTTTACAGCCCTACCAACATATATTCGAATATGGGGAATAACAGGAAATAAAACCAAACCCCGAAACCAACTGCCCAAAACACAAAATATATTTCAGCATGTCTTTGAACAGAAGTAGCAAAGGGAGCAAAACCAAGCCACCAAAATAGCTGCTCAAAGCAAGAAATAATTTTAACATGTATTCGAGCAAAAAAGAGAACCACAGGGAGCGAAACCGAACCACTTTTTTCAAAGATACCTCCCTTTCTTTCTTTCTTTCTTTTTCAAAGCTTCTAATAAAGGAAAATTAAGCATGTCAATGTCGTCCAACATGTAGTTTGAATAAGAGAGTAACAGGAAGCAGGGAGACAGAAATAAGCCCCTCAACAGTAAAATTTTCCCTCAGCATGCATTTCGAATAGGGGGAAATAACAGGAAACAGAGAAACACAAGTAAGCCCTTCTCCCCCTACAACCAATCTTCCTTCAATCTTCCTTTCAACAGCAACAGTGAATCGACTCAGCAAGGAGAAAAGAAAGAAGACCGTAGCCTTCAACGTACAGGTACAAAGATAATAAAAGCATAAAAAGAAAGCTTGAATGTATACAGGGATTAAAACATGCTTTCCATAGTATACCATCTCAACTACCAACGTAGAGCATTTAAAGCAGACCCAACAAAAACATTAAAGGCCTAGTAATAGATGACAACACCGTTATGAAATACCAGTTAAGACAAATTGAAGCCTTATACATGCAGTCCCCTATTTTAACGTCCCCAGCATGTGTCGAGCAGGGAAGAAGAGCGAACAGGTCGAGCAGGGAAGAAGAGCAGAAGAGAGGAAACATACCTTGCTCGGGCTTCTGTAATCAACAAAAGAAAGCCACAACACTCCTAAACCTCAAGCTTGCAAGCAAAGCCACTTCACCCTCAAACTCAAGCTCACAAGCACCTAAACGAGAAACGATTTCCGCAGAGTCTCTCCCACGCTTCCAAAATTCATAATCTCACAACAAAACCCTCCAACGACCTCTTATACACGCAGAAGAGAGGAAAGAAAAGAAAAGAAAATCCTCCAAAAGGGAGGCCAACCCAGCGTTCGTCCCAGCAGAAAGAAATCATCGCAGCCAAGACCACAGAGGAATGAACTATCGAGGAGGAGGATTGTCACATTCGTGCCTCAGGGAACAAGAGCGCCAGAGTCAACCTACTGTGAATAGATTCCCGCCTAGCGAGACGAAGCAAAAGAATCTTCAGGAAGTCGCAGTTCGAGTAGAGGATGTCGAGAGAGGCGAGGTCAACTCCTCGTTACGCGAAGAGGGGAAATAATCTCAAAGCAACGAGTGACTAGGGCTCAATCCAAGCCCAGGCATGAAGAAGGGAACCGAGCCGAATGTAGAGGCGAATTAGGGATATAGTGGAGGTTAAAAGCCCCTCCCTCTTTAACATATCTTATATTATATTAATAAATATATATTAATAATATAATATAAAGTAGTTAAACCCCCCGATTCGTGCACGATCCGACATATTAAAATGGGTGTCTTCCTTAGCTAAATTCGATGTTCCGGACGCGTCAGCGCGTTCCGTTTCTTGATTTGTGGTCGCCCGGATGACTTAGTCATCCGTGGTCGCCCGGATGACTTTGTCGACGGTCTGGTCGAAAACGTATCAAAATCGAATTTCTTTGAAATAATCGCTTGTGATCGATCGTAAAGCCTACTATAGGTACAAGAGACGTGAATTTCAATAATTTTGTGCGTTGACGTGTAAATTGTGGTATTCGCGCATCGTGCAAGCTCTCGGAGATCGCGATAGGTTTTCGTATGGTTTCAGATCCTGAAAGTACTCGACTCGAGTTTTGTCATGTCGGTTTTAATCGACTCAACTAAGTGCTGTGGATCTTAGAACCAGTCAGATGAAATTGCAAGGAGTCAAGAAGTGGCTCGAATTTCTAATCGGTGTGGGTCCCAGGCTAATTCTCTAAGAGAGTTGGTAATAGACTCGAAAGACTAGATCTTAGGCTTTAAGAAGAGTAAGAGACCTCACCAAAATTGAGGTCAACAGGTGGTCGATATATTTGAAGAAATAGATATTTAACCGCACTTGCTCTGTGGTAAAAGTGCATTTGAACCAAGTTATGGATTAGAGAGTATTGGCCCATCTTAAATGAGAAATTTAATGCATAATTTTCTATATAAAAAACTTGAAGGAGAAGTTGTTAGAAGGAATGATATCAGGCAATGAGGAATTATGGACGATACCCAAAAGTTAAACAAAAGGCCAGAGAGAGGGTGCAAGGGATAAGAATAATGGACCACAGTCAGAAGCAACAATCAAACACCTTACAAAGACTGAGATTCTGGAGAAAAGAGTCAAGGAGTTAGGTTTTCGGTGCGATGAGAAGTTTATCCATTGTCAATGTTGTAAGAATCGAAAATTACAAGTTTTCTTGGTGCATGATCAAGAGGCCAAGGATGCAGAAACACAGCTGTGATGGAGGGGGAGCACCCACTATTTTCCACCTTGAGGGCGGTATGTCTTTTGTTGTGGGGGGGGGGGGGGGGGGGGATTGTTACGTCGGTGCCTAGGGCAATTTGGTCTTTTGTATGCCCAAGGGAAATTTAGTCTTTTATTATTTTATTTGTTGGATATAAATAAGATTATTATGTTTAGGGTTAGATTTTATGCAGGAGATTGGGTTGTGACTTTTAGTATTGTTACGTCGGTGCCTAGCCTAAGGTCAATTTGGTCTTTTGTATGCCTAAGGGAAATTTAGTCTTTTATTATTTTTATCGTTGGATATAAATAGGATTATTATGTTTAGGGTTAGGTTTTATGCAGGAGATTGGGTTGTGACTTTTAGGTTTAGTGTTTTGGAGATATTTCGTGCCTCTCGAATCGTAGGAATTTGGAGAGATCATCTTTCTCTCGAATTTTAGGTTCTTTTCCTTTATATTTGTGTGTTGTATTGTTTTGATTTTGATGTTCTTGAAGAAAAAAATTGGTTTGCTATAATTTTTTTGGAAAATCGTACCGATTTTGTCTTGGATTGTATCACACCTCTTTGTTAAATTCGCTTCCTTAATGCCTACTAGGAACTCTTGAAGATGTCACACCATAGAGCGCTTTTAATTGAGCATTCTCTATGTCCTACTGCAAGAACTGTTATTGGAACATCTAACTGTAGAAGATCTAGTTAAGTTTCCTTCATGTTCATTTCCTACTAGTCTACTTGCTATTAAGCCCACTCAATCCCATGCTAAAGTTTCGATTTCTAAGAATAGCCCAAACTCAGCCAGGAAAAAGCCCAAGTTTGACCACCCATTAATACCTGCTGCCAAAGAGGGCATATGGCTTTCCCGTGTCTTAAAAAATCATATTAATTGAGAAAGAAATGGAAAATTACACGGGCTTGAAGGAAATAATTAGAGCATGTCTAATATTGTCATATTTTATCCTAAGGAAAAAAATTCTAATTAAACATTAAGGGTGATGAGATTTTTCTTTTATACTCTGGTTCTTTGGGAGAATTGGAAAAGATAATCATCTTTTCTTCTTATGCCACCTGTTAAGATAAAAGAAGAAAGTTCATAGTCAATGTTTGAAACACTATGTAGTTTTGAATTCTAGTTGTCTAAGATTCTACTCATTGGTGTCCTCATCCCAAGCCATTCAAAGTTTTATTGGTTGATGACATCTCTCTTCTTGTAATAATATGGCTGGGAATAATTGATTAAAGTTTTATTAACAACCATCTTCTAATTTCACTTCAAATGCTTCCCTTGATTTATATAGTTTAGTTTGTATTTTGCATCAAGGATTGATATTTAGAATTACGAGAATGAATTTAAACCTAATACCTTTGGTGTTGCGAGCTACTTGAGCTTTTTAACATAATATTGTTGCAACAAACAGGGAGATATTCCTCTTTTCTTATGATTTTCAATGGAGACAACGTAAGTGAGACAAAGCTACAGATGGAGGGAGAAAAGGATTCAAATAAGATTTCTATATATCGATATCAAAGCACAAAAGGGTAAAAGAAAAATGAAAGATTCCTTTTGCAATCTATAGAAACCATCAAGTCCATGCTGTTATGTAAAGGGATGTTTAAATTAGAGGTAAAACTTGATGACTAGGATTTTTTTTCTCCGTAAAATTCTAACCAGTTTTTTAATAATTGTATTCCATTACCTGTTATCTGTTAAAATATTCATCATATTTCAGTTTGTTAACTAACTCTTTTAAGCGCATGATGTGATTAAAAACATTTAAGACTGAAATTTAAGATCATATGAGCATTTTGGCAATCTTGTTCGGTAGGCTTAGCAGTGTTTCAAAATACAATTATTGCATACTGTAAACTCTGATAGAGCCATTTCCTTGGTTCGTGGCTTGATTCTATCTTTCTTCTTTTATCTTTACCCAGTCTCTCTTCTTACAATAAGTATGTACTTCTGTCAACAGCACATCAATAGTTTGCAATTTGCAATATATTAATATTAGAAAATTTTGAATCATTGAGCAATATATATATTTTTATAATCGGCATCTTTTGATTCTAAGACTTAGTGGCCGAGATATTCAAAATTGGCAAATTATGGAATGATGCTGTTATGATGGATTTGGCTTATTTTGTTAATGTAGTGTTGCAATAATAGCACCAATGGCGAAGAGCTGTAAACTTCTGTTCAGGGTTACAGCGTGGGCGTTTAGATTCTTTTTACCTTTCCTTCTAAAAGAATCTGAAATCTTGGTGAAAGTGATACTGGAATGTATCCTGCAGCGCTGCTCACAAAACTCCTAAATTTAGGTGTATTACAAAGATGGATGAGGTAGGAAAGTTTAAACATGCAGAATCTGAGGAAAGATTAAGTTTGTTGCTGTGATGAATGAATAAAAGTTGAAGAATCTTAAGAACCAACTTCAACATTGTGTTATTATGCAAACCTAAATATATTTAAGTTCAATTTGTTCATGATTTCTAAAGAGTATATTAGTATAGAAAGATGATTAGGGTGATAGTGTTGAATCAGGTGTGCATTTCTATTCTAGTTGATAAAGCTATTTTTACTTTTATGATCTGGATGTACTCGTGAATATTGTTAAGTTTCTTACATTTAGGCAATCCTGATCATGAACTTTCCATTTCTTCTTTATGCAAAATATACTTGTTTTGCAGGAAAGGCCATTGTCACTTGATTGGTTATCAACCAATTACTCCAGAAGTTGGTGATAAGCACAGAGATGCTATTAAGCATTCTCGTATACTTGGAAAATCCACACAGCAGAAACCTGGTGGTCATGGTATTGCTCATGAGAAGAGCAATGGAGAAAAAATTGTTGCCCTTCCTACTCTTAATGGTACTTTAGTATTTGTCCTTATATAATTATAATTAAATTAATAATTTTTTATTATCTAAGAAATAATAAAAAAAAAATTGACCTAGCTCATTGAGCAAGTCGTCATCTCACACACCTTAAATCACATTATGTCTCGTGTGAGTACATTTCATTTTTTTTTTTGCTTTTGTGCAACAACACATATAATATGTGTGTTCTCCCTATTTAATTTCAACACTTCGAACATGTTGACATATTCCAATTTTTCAAATGGATGATGTTTGAGAGATTTAATTGATGTTGAAGCAATTTGAAATCGAGTTGCATGATGTCATATCCCTAATCCATCGTTTTGGTCGATACACCCGTGCAGATTTTATGTATCAACCTACACAAGTTAATATCAAAATCTAAGATTCATGAAGTTCTCATTAATTGAACTGTTTATTTTTTTATATACTATCAATCTTTATGTCACCATTTTGATTACTTTTTATTTTTACTTATGTATTTGCATTCATTGGTCTCTAAAATAATTTCTTTTATCAATAAATATATTAATATTTTGACTCAACTCAAATCTAATAATTGATGAAATAACAGTAGGAAATAATTGTTTGATGAAGATGGACAATGCTATATTTCAAGCCTGCAGTAACATTTGCAAATAGTGAGGGCAATGGCCAATAGGAGGTTTAGGGTTTTGTGAATTTGATATGGGGTTCATCCTTAGTCCTAGGAAAATGAAAAAGTTGAAAATTTAAAGGGAATGACGGTGGATTCAAGTTGGAAATTGAAACAGTCGAAAAAGTATAGATCAGAGAAGGAAGAGGACGAGTATTGTGATGAAGGTGAAGAGTTTGCCATTGATTTGAAAGAAGATGGTGATGAAAATACCTTACTAAAGAGTGTGAGTGATGTTTCTATTGGAGTAGATATATCACCAGAGAACGAAGCAGACACCTCATGGAGTTGGCTATGAGGAGCTCGATGCTTAGGGCGAAGCATCCACATGGTCGCTCAAAGAACCACTTGTGCCTACAACTGAGATGAGCAGGAAAACATTTGCATTGCACATAGCTAGGCTATGCATTAGAAACAAGCACATGAGGACGAGCAAGTGTGAATGGCTGAGTGCAAAATGCGAGCATGGAGGGCCAACAATTATGCACAATGAACAAGCATTGAGGAAGCGAGACCACCAAGGACTTGGGATTGGGTCACATGTGATGCGGGCGGATTTAATGTGAGAAATTTTCAAATATTATTCAATATTACAAAATTACACATGGCATATATATAATAAAAATGCAATATAATCCCAACAAAAATAATTTTTTTGAAAATAATTTATCTTTTACTCATTTTAAACTGTCAAACCCCCTTTAAAATCAACACAAATATACGTATCGCTCAAGTAATAAAGGAATCTAATGGAGTCCTGAATATTGATCCCACAGGGAAGTTGGAAAATCCTAAAAGTAAAGTATGAACATTATTTTATAATCTAAAAGTACAAAAATAAAAGTAAAGTAAAGTGCGAAGTTTGAAAATTAACTACTAAAGTGAATGCCAATTAAAATGTAGATGTACGACTACATAAGTTAAATTAAACTAAATACCAAACATTTAAAAGTAAAATTACGAAAATTAAACAAAGTTTTTGTTGTGACGGAAAGTTTAAATCTAATATAACATCATTCCCCTTTATAATGATACATAGATTGTTAAGAAATTGAAATCATTTGAAATTATATATAAAAGTTATTTTGTACCAAATAGGAGCAATCCAATTCTTTACCCTCTTCCGAGTGCTATAATGAACATTGACTAATCTAGAGTTTGGTCCCTAATTCCGCGATTAGGCTGGGATGATACTGGCTGCCATTGCAGAGCTCCTACTACTCCCTCCCCTGAGGGCTAACAATCTCGCATTAGTTTCCAATCAACTGGACCAAATTGAGGATTTTAATCTGTCACCTTAAAATCTCTAGTTCTGCATCCAACAAAGTATATTTTCCTATTTGTTTTCGCTCAATCCCATGGATAACACACTCTCCCTTGAAATCAAATGTGATTCTCCCTATGTTGTAGAAATCATATCTCATTTAAGAACATATGTCTCTCAACAAGTTTTAACATTTCAATTGGTCAGATCGAAAAGTAAATGAAGATCGGAGTTCAAACTATCACAAATTAGTAACATTTAAAACCGTATAAAACAAAATCTATTCTTCACAAAACCATATCTCAAAGTACGGAGAATGAAAAAGAAAATTACTCAGAATTCATGAGAAGGATACAACAAAACATAGATTTCATATATAAAAACAATTTTACTCATATATAAAAATAAGTTTGTTTATAAACAAAAGAAATAAAAATACAACTTATCTCACAATCTTTCCCAAGCAAATCCCTAGATGTTCTCTCCAAGTCTTTCTCTCTTTACAATCACTCCCAATTCTCTCTTAGAAGTGTAATGAAGAAGAAATCTCTCACTTTCTCTCTCCTCTTACAACCTAAGAAGAAAATCTCCTCTTCTCTCTCTATCTTTAACTCATGTCAACTTTCTCTCTCCCTCACGCCACACACATGACAAATGAGAATTCTTCTTTTATTTTGGTCCGCCTTCTTTGGAAAAGAATTCAAAAATTTCTCCAAAATTCCCTCTAAAAGTCAATTCTTTTGAATTCAAAAGATATGTCATTTGATCCAAGAGACATATCCCTTCATAAAAGAACCTTCCAAATTATCTAGATCATTAAATTACTCTGAAAGGTGTGTAGAAAAAGTGCCAACTTGAAATTCGCGCAAAAATGTCTCGAACTGCCTTAATTTGAAAAAGTCTTCCCTGGCGCATCATGCGTCAGTTCTCTGGATTGATGTGCTAAAATCTCAAAATTCGCTGTTTTGGCTCCAGATTTCGTTCTTTTTGTCATTTTTGCTCCAAATGCCTAAAAATGATATACCTGCAATAAAAAATATACCTGTATACCTGCAATAAAAACATGAAAATACCATTCTTTAAAGTGCAATATCACAAAAAATAAGTATACATTAGGTACTTAAAACAATATATTATTTTGGTGCATCAACGTGGAGGTCACAATGTTTAAGACTTGTTAAATTTTTTGAGCTTTATTAAAGGATTAAGTATTTAAAACAGTATATTATTTTTGAGCTTTATTATTTTGGTGTATCGAGTTGACTTTTTTGTTTTTTTATTTTTATTTCGGCTTCTTTATTGAAATCTCTACTTAGATGACTAGCTCTTTCATTGGCTTGGGTGGAGATTAGCATTTAAAATAAATTTGTGATACTGTTAAGATTTATCCTTCCTCTTTCATGGCTGCTGAACACTATGTAGCTATTTGCACTGCAAGCTAAATAGGATTAAGGTTTTATGTAAGAAGCATTTTGATATGCATATTTAATAGCCATGAAGCTGTTCAAGATTATTTTAAAATTTTTTACAAATCGAACTTATGAATCATACAATAAAGCCATGGAGAGTAATAACAAGGGAAATTTTCTCTAGTTTTAAACATTTTTTTGGTTTATGTGGGGGAGATATACTTTGGATTTTTTTTTTTGTTTTATATTTATTATTAGAGTACAGCAAGTAGCAGAAAGTGAATCTTCATAAAAAAATTATTAATCTTGAGGTGAAATGATTGAAAAATTAGCATTCTCTTAGTATGATCTTTTGAAAGGTTTGGCTAAGATATGTTGAAGTCATTAAAGTTATGTATAATAAAGCATTAATCGGTAATAGAAGTAATTGAAGAGTGATCGAATTATTTTTGATTATGATGGAATTATATTAAGGATTGATATTGGGTGCTGTATCTTTTTTTTTTCTTGATTATGAAAATGCTAACAAAGGATATTCAAAATATGATTCCTAATTTCATGTTGTTAATAAATGAATTTGATCAAGGAGACGTGCTAAATTAGTGAATATTTAGAATAATGAAGTCGTTTAAATGTTATAGGGTTTTTAATGAGTAGGGATTATATAAGGATTGAACACGAGAAATTTTCTCTAGTATTGAATATTTAATTTGGTTTATGTTGGGGAGATATACTATGTAAATAATTTTTGTTTTATAAGAATTATCAGAGAGTTGTGTTCATAAAAAAAATTATTAATTCTGAGATGCATGATTGGAAAACATTAGCATTCTTTTAGTATGGACTTAAGAAAGTTTTGGCTAATATATATTGATGTCTTTAAAGATATGTATGATAAAGCATTAATTGGTAATAAAAGTAATTAATGAGTGATCAAAGTATTTTTGATTATTATGGGTTATATGAAGGATCAACATTGGGTAATATATCTTTTTTTTTTCTTGATTATGAAATGCTTACAAAGGATATTTAAAATGAGAGGTCTTATTTCATGTTGTTAATAAAAGAATTTAATCATGTAGAATTGCAAATTAAGTAAATATTTAAAATAATGGAGTTGTTTAAATGATATCGATCCCTTAATGAGTAGGAATTATATTAAGGATCAACATTGGTACTATATCTTTTTTTTTTCTTGATTATGAAAATACTTGAAAAGGATAATTCAAATTAGATGCCTTATTGCATGTTGTTAATATGTGAATTTAATCAAGAATATTTAGAATACTAGAAATGTTTAAATGATATAGGGCTCTTAATGAGTAGAAAAATTGTTGAGTATAACAGATTAATGTCGACCATTTGATGACCCTATTAGGAGAATATATGTTTTAGACTCGATTTATGTTAAGAAAGATAGAGATAGACCTAAAAAGACTTGAGCATCATGTATAAAAAATGACCTTAATTTATTAGAATTAAATGCGAATATGACACTCAATAGGACAATGGAGAAAAAGGATTCATGTATTCCACCCCAGTTAGTGGGATAAAGGCTTGTTTTTGTTGTATATGAATATTTATCAATGAATATTTTAAAATATTATGTGATTCCTAGGTATGATTATTTTTATTTCTTGAATATGTTATGTATAGCAATAGAGTATAAATGAGCATATGACTTCTAGAAAAGAATGATTGATTAAAATGGAGAGATTTTTTAAGAGTACTGTGTAATAAGAGGATATAATAGAGGCATTAAAAAGAATTTTAATTTTTCAATTTGACCAATGTTGTATGAACTTGAGTTTTAAGTGAAAAAAATCATCAATAGATTAATGAGAGTGGTGTAAATCAGTTCTTAAGATATATATGTGCAATGATTATGAATGATAAATTAATGAATTGGCATATTTGATCAATGATTGGAGTACATCTATTGAATGTAAAGTAATTGAAAATAATTATTAATTATTTGGATTTCTAGAACGAATATGCACCTATTCAAGGAACTAACGTAGTATGGATAGAACTTGTTGAAGTTGATATGTGAAGAATATGTTCGGCATCTTAATTAGAACTCAACAATATGTAATAGAAATCGAATTTTTATAATGACTCTATATTGTTTGGATAAGAGTATTGATAAAGTTGACTGGTAATGCAAAATATTTAGAACACAATTCTGGTAAACTTGATTGCATATGTTTTTCTTACTTTAGCCTTGTCCGCAATGGCAATGCTAGCTTGAAATTAGGGTTTTTTATAATTAGCCTTTAATGTTTTAGATTGGCCATCCATGTAGAGATAAAATGTTGTAGATATGACTAATCTTTATATGTGATGGTTAACACGTTGAGTTAAGGTCTACATGGTTTAGGGAAATGATGGTTTGAAATTTTAGGCTATGCCTATAAATTGTTTTAATTTGTTTTTCTTTGCTCAAATAATGTGAAATCATCAACCAAAATTTCAGCAGCAAAAGCAGTTATTCTTCAACTGCAGGTCAAGGAATGATTCCATCTGAAATTGGGGGGCTAAAAATCTTACATTTTCTGCTGGAACTTGTAGATATCCTCAGTGCGAGAATGTAGGGTTAATGTGCATTGCCTCATTCAATTCATGGGTTACGATTGTTTAGCCTACATTTAGCATGCTAATTACTACTTACGCCTTCTGAAACATCTATGTAGTTTAATCTAGCTTGGTTTTTTCTGTTTTGTTATTAATTTTAAACTGTTACTTTTGGACTTCTTGGTACTTGAGATCTTATATGTTATGCTAGAGGGAATATCAAGTGAATTTTGTTTCTAAATCTCTTAGGTATTTCTACTTCTTTATTTTGTTTACTAAGCTTGGCTATGAAAATGCAATTTGTGAAGTACTGCTTATTTTTTCTTTTTGAAGTTTATAATGATACTGATTGGTGTACTTCTTTTTGCATTTTTAAAAGGTTCTTCTGCAGCATCTTTTGTTCAAGCTCCTGCTGATTCTTTAATGGAGGATGCATTCAATTTTGGGCAGGTAATGTCCATTCTTAGCTCTTTTGCTCTTTTTTGTGTTTATTTTTTTGGGTAAAACTGCCCCTTTTCAGTACTATAAAGGAATTATTTTTTGCTCTTTTGATCCTTGATAATGAAGTTTCTCAATGAATCTTTACTTCCTTTTCCAACGTTGAAATAGTGTAAATTTATGTTAGTTGTGTTCAAGAATTTCTCTTAAAGGTCTCAATTTTGCTGATTAAATGCATTCCTTTTGTGCTATAGAAAATACAAACGTTTATAAAGCTAGTCTTTAATGGACCAAATTTTACTTTTTATCTAAATGCTAAGGTGCCTATTTTTTTGTTGAGTGGATGATATAATTGTATTTTTATTTTTTGTCAATAATTTCTTCTCAATAATTTAATTTTTGATAACCTACAAGTAGTTTTCATACCATCCATACATATATGATTCAAATTACTTGGCTTGCCATTTTGTTATTTTTTGTATAACCTCTCATTTAATTTAAATTTTTTCACTATTGTGTTACTAGTCGTTAATCTGATATGTAGGGATCTTCTAGAAATACAAAAAGTATAAATCAATTGCTGTAAATAGTAAGATATTTATTTTTCAAGATTTCAAAGGAAAAGTTACGAAACACAGAGACATTATTACACTCTATTTTGGCTAATTTTGAAAGTAGTCATTTGGTTAATCGTGTTTGGTTGATTTCAAAATGATTCATGTTGAAATTGCGGTACAAAATTGATCTCATTTTAGTAAATTTGAGAAATGTTATACTCTAGGATTTATTACCAGTATAGGAAGGATTATTTTTTATTCCCAACTGGCCAAATTCTACTATATAACCAGCTACGTTAGATGGACTTTCTGTTATGCATAATTGATGATAGTTTTATATTCCTACGCTTATTTCACATTTTTGTATGGATATTTATGGAACGAGCTATTGGAAATATGCTTCTAATAAGTTGTAATAATATTTTTTTAAAGGATGCTTTAGGCCCTTTTTTTCCTCTCGCATAAAATGGGAAGCATTTTCTGTCACTCAAAATCTGAAAGTAAAAAAGGGTATTTTAAGTAGCAGTCTAATTTTGATGGTTTCAAATAGTGGATATATCTTTAATGTGTGATTTTTTTAACCGGCCATCATTATTTTGTAATCATGGTCCGTGCTCACTGCCATGTTGCTTTCTGAAAACCTGTTTTTTGTTCTTCATATAGAATAAATAATTATCTTAAAGAAGATTTACATAGCACTCAACCCCTATGTATTTACATATCCAACACCTAAACTTTAATTTTTCCATGCGTGCCAACTTACCTGCGTTTGCAAAGGTGTATTTCACTTTTTTTAAAGTTAAAATTGATGCTATTTTTGATGTGATGTGAATGATTTGGGTTCTATAAATGTAAAAAGAAAAGATTAGGTGTTAGATATGTAAATGCATAGGAAATAGGTCTTATCTATGTGAATGTCCCTTATCTTAAGTAACATCAACCCAACTATTTGTGGTCAGATTGTGAATTCTCCTCCATTCATATATTTTTTATGCAATAAGTGAGGTGTTATTCTATTTTGCATCTCTTTGTAGATCTTTTCATGTGACTTTAGCCCCTTTAACATTGATTTTGTTTACCCACTGTAAATGGGGTTAACCCAAATGACAAAGGAAATTCAATTTTTATTATTGAAATCAAAGAGATTATAACAAAAAAACACACGAAAATAAGAAATAACCAAAATGCACAACACAAACCTGAACTAGGGCTTTGGTCGAGGGTGGTGATGTTGTGGTTTATGGGAAAATTGTGGTATGAAGGGTTGGATGGTCAAATGACAGCAAGCTTGGTTTGGCTGGATGCCAGATTAGATAGGAAAGGTTGCGGTTGGGGTAGCGGAGGGTAGTAGAGGCTGACTGGAAGGGGGCTGCAACAATAAAAACAACGGCTGGAAGGGAGGCTGTGGCTGAGGAGGAGAGGGTTGCTATGAAGGTGGCCTGGATATCGGGTGACAGGATGGATTGGGAGATGGGGAGGATTTGGCAGCTGAAAAGAGGTGGGTGTCATGGGTGGCTGGATGGGTAGGAGGAAGGGTTGGGCTGTAGGAGACATCAAAGGTGTTGACTTTGGGGAGAGGGATAGCTGCAACAGTGACGACAATGACAATGACAACAACAACAGAGGAAAGATTGCAGAGGATGGGGAGAGTTGAGAATAATCACCACCTTAGACGAGATACATTCGGAGCACTACCGTCTTCGGATACTGTCCCAGAAGGGAGAACAGGAGACGCCTACGACTGCACTAACAAAAACAAAATAATACTAAAAACCTAAAACACATGAATCAAATATAAAAGTCCTAGATAACTACGATTGGATCTTTCTACGGAAGGAGGCAGGAAACCAATGTAGAAGAGTCAGTCGACCATCCCAGGTTTGGGCCAGTTCAGTTTAGATGAAGGAATCGCGAGATAAGCTCCCACGACTCCTTTACGCTTGCATTTCCTGAGGCTGGGGGAGCTTCTATCTTAGCGGAGTTGCGATAACTTTCCGAATTGAAGGATCTTCTAATGTAGCATGAGAAGCACATGAATCTCACTTTTGACGGCACTGCCTCCCAGAACACCTAAATTTTCCATGCGAACAGTCATCCATATTAGTCCAACCATAAGATGGTTACACTATTGAACTAAACTTTGTCTTAGTGTCAATTGTACCTTGCAGAGTCTTCCAAAGATATTTCCAAGTTGTCTCAATCCTAAGTAACCTGAGAATAGATTGAACTTCTCCTGATGGTGGCGGCCATGGTGGTAAGGTACTGATCATGATATCTTGACGTGCATTTTGTAGTGGTTGGCCTGCATCTATAATCGACATCTCTATCCCGTTTTCATCTATTGTCACCAAAACAAGTACCACTAGTATTTCTCTGTTGGTAAGACACTCATAATCTCAGAGTTAACAAAAAGTAGGACTATGCGCTTGCCAACCTTAGTAAATGAGTTGGTATTCCTACACCTGTCATGTTGAGGTTGATAATCAAACTACCACATTCTTCTCAACAAAAGGTAGCAGAAATCCATGGCCACCACGTCGCATCAAACCTGATCTACGGGAGCTTCTACCTTAGGTATTCCTCTAGTTCAACGAGCCATTGTAGCATTTGGTTGAATTCCCGCAACATCTTGTCTATGATAAACTCCTTATTAGATTCCAACAATTGCCTCATTAGCAACATGATTAGAGATTGGGTGTGGGTAGGTGGAAGGTGTAGCGGTGATGTAGGGCGGGAAAGAAAAATTTTTGGTGGAGATATGATTGGGTATTGGTGGATGCTATTATAGATTATGATTATGCTAGATCTGATACCAAATAAAACAGAACTTAACTCAATTGACAACAAAAATGCAATTTTTATTACTGAAATCAAATAGAGATTAAAACCATAAACACTCAGAAATAGGAAATAACAAAAATGCACGGCACAAGCTCAAACTAGGGCTTGGGTCGATGGTGGCGGTGTCGTGATTTTAGGGAAAATAGTGGTATGGAGGGTTGGATGGTCGAAAGGCAACAAGCTGGTGGTTGGCTAGATGGCAGGGGGGAAGGCTGTAGTAGAGTGGTTATTGTTGGGATGACAGTGGGTGGAAGGGTTGTTTACGGAAGGGAAAGGGGCGGTTGGTTGACAGGGGCCTAGAAGGGGGTTGTCGTAGGAACGACAACGGTTGGAAGGGCAACTTGTGGCTGGGATGGAGTGGGTTGATATGAAGGTGGCTAGGAGATCTGGTGATGAGATAAACTGGGAGATCGGGAGGATTTAGTGGCTAGTAGGTGGTGGGTGGTTCGATGTCTAGGAGGAAGGATGGGTTGCAAGAGACAACAAGGTTACTATCTTTGGGGAGAGGGATGGGTTCAGTAATGACGACGACGCCTACGCTAGCAACGGTTGCGGTGGATAGAGAGAGTCGAGGATAATTACCACCTCATATGGGATACATCTGGAGCACCACCCATATTAAAATATAACCGTAGAGGTGAGAATTGGGGACACCTACGGTTGTTTTAACAGAAACACAATAAAAAACTGATAACCTAAAGTATAGGAATCAAATCTATAAGCCTCGATAGCTAAGATTGGATCCTCTATGGAAAAGGAGATGCCAAACCAATGTGGAAGAGTTAAACGACCCTCCTAGGTATGGTTCGGTTCGGTTAAAGACGAAGGAATAACGGGATAGGCTTTCGCGGCTCATTCACGCTAATGTCGGCCGCTTTTTTGAAAATTCTCTTATCTTTTGTGGTACATGCTCAAACATCTAAACTCAATTTCCTGTTACAATTTGAATGATTTGATCATTTAATTTGAAGGCTAAAAGTAAATCAATAAGCTATTCATAAAATTAAAGTAGAAGGGCGATGAAAGTGAGAACTCAACGTAAAGCAACACTAGATGTGCAAAAGCAGAGTTGACATCGACTATAATATTTAGGAAAAATGTAATGATAAGGTTATTCATACGGTTGACACATAGTTGGGATGAACCTAGTTTGGATTTTTCTATCTTTAACCATTCAATTAACCAATCACATATTTCCATTATGTAGACAAACAATTACAAGGTGAACCCTCTAGGAATGTATTTGTAACTAACCATCGTGATTACTATAAACATTTTTTTGTCACAAGTCCATAAAACGTGTAAACAACCTTAAAAAAATGTGTGCTTTTTACAGTTGCATTTAAATCTTTCTTTTTTGCTAAGTGCATTTTTATTGCCAAGATCAATATTTATGTTTAAATGTTGGTAGTTGTGCATGATTCATAACTGAACGTTTCACTAATATTATTTCTTCGCAGGGTAATGAAGAAATTTCGTGTATAGATGTGGAGGATTCAAATTTGGATGAAAAAATGAGTGAAGAAAACTTGCAACTCTTCAATAGGTAGCTACTAAAACTTATACAAAGGAAATGTATTTTTTTCCCTCTATCTTTGTTATTGAAATCTGATCAACAATTACTATGCCTCAACTCTTATCTAGGTTTCATATTTACAATGATGTGCCAGATAGCTCATGCATAATATTATTTTTTATAAGTACCTTGCCTATATAAAAGAGGATACTTTATGAACTAAAGTTTCATTTCAATTAAATGGGTGAAATGGATTTTATAATTAAATGGGTTCACACGCCATAGATAATCAATAATTTAAATTATGATCATACTTAAAAGATATAAGCAGAGCGCTAACTCAATTCTTCTAGCAAAACTTAGAGCCACTTCAATAAAAATATGTGATTATTAGGGCTGTAAACCGGCCGAGCTTGAGTGGCTCAGACATGGCTTATGTTCGGCTCAAGTGGTTATTGTTGGGATGACAGTGGGTGGAAGGGTTGTTTACGGAAGGGAAAGGGGCGGTTGGTTGACAGGGGCCTAGAAGGGGGTTGTCGTAGGAACGACAACGGTTGGAAGGGCAACTTGTGGCTGGGATGGAGTGGGTTGATATGAAGGTGGCTAGGAGATCTGGTGATGAGATAAACTGGGAGATCGGGAGGATTTAGTGGCTAGTAGGTGGTGGGTGGTTCGATGTCTAGGAGGAAGGATGGGTTGCAAGAGACAACAAGGTTACTATCTTTGGGGAGAGGGATGGGTTCAGTAATGACGACGACGCCTACGCTAGCAACGGTTGCGGTGGATAGAGAGAGTCGAGGATAATTACCACCTCATATGGGATACATCTGGAGCACCACCCATATTAAAATATAACCGTAGAGGTGAGAATTGGGGACACCTACGGTTGTTTTAACAGAAACACAATAAAAAACTGATAACCTAAAGTATAGGAATCAAATCTATAAGCCTCGATAGCTAAGATTGGATCCTCTATGGAAAAGGAGATGCCAAACCAATGTGGAAGAGTTAAACGACCCTCCTAGGTATGGTTCGGTTCGGTTAAAGACGAAGGAATAACGGGATAGGCTTTCGCGGCTCATTCACGCTAATGTCGGCCGCTTTTTTGAAAATTCTCTTATCTTTTGTGGTACATGCTCAAACATCTAAACTCAATTTCCTGTTACAATTTGAATGATTTGATCATTTAATTTGAAGGCTAAAAGTAAATCAATAAGCTATTCATAAAATTAAAGTAGAAGGGCGATGAAAGTGAGAACTCAACGTAAAGCAACACTAGATGTGCAAAAGCAGAGTTGACATCGACTATAATATTTAGGAAAAATGTAATGATAAGGTTATTCATACGGTTGACACATAGTTGGGATGAACCTAGTTTGGATTTTTCTATCTTTAACCATTCAATTAACCAATCACATATTTCCATTATGTAGACAAACAATTACAAGGTGAACCCTCTAGGAATGTATTTGTAACTAACCATCGTGATTACTATAAACATTTTTTTGTCACAAGTCCATAAAACGTGTAAACAACCTTAAAAAAATGTGTGCTTTTTACAGTTGCATTTAAATCTTTCTTTTTTGCTAAGTGCATTTTTATTGCCAAGATCAATATTTATGTTTAAATGTTGGTAGTTGTGCATGATTCATAACTGAACGTTTCACTAATATTATTTCTTCGCAGGGTAATGAAGAAATTTCGTGTATAGATGTGGAGGATTCAAATTTGGATGAAAAAATGAGTGAAGAAAACTTGCAACTCTTCAATAGGTAGCTACTAAAACTTATACAAAGGAAATGTATTTTTTTCCCTCTATCTTTGTTATTGAAATCTGATCAACAATTACTATGCCTCAACTCTTATCTAGGTTTCATATTTACAATGATGTGCCAGATAGCTCATGCATAATATTATTTTTTATAAGTACCTTGCCTATATAAAAGAGGATACTTTATGAACTAAAGTTTCATTTCAATTAAATGGGTGAAATGGATTTTATAATTAAATGGGTTCACACGCCATAGATAATCAATAATTTAAATTATGATCATACTTAAAAGATATAAGCAGAGCGCTAACTCAATTCTTCTAGCAAAACTTAGAGCCACTTCAATAAAAATATGTGATTATTAGGGCTGTAAACCGGCCGAGCTTGAGTGGCTCAGACATGGCTTATGTTCGGCTCATTCGAAATTGCTCGTGTTTGAAATCGGCTCGTGTTTGAAATTGGCTCAAAATTGGCTCTTTAAAATTAAATTGAAAAAAATAAATGTATAGTGTTGAATTCGAACCTGAACCAAATGTATGCAAAAGAAGGTACTAACCACATTACCACATGAGGTGTTATGCTTTAAACTTAGATATAAATATATATAATATATTATTATATAAATAAATATATTAATTATATAAATTTTTTTTTGTTTTGAGCTAAAATGAGCCGAACACATGCGAACAAAGAGTTTAAAACTTGTTCATGTTCGGCTCGTTTACTTAACGACAAGCCGATCACAAGCTACTTAACAAATCGAACACGAGCTGTTCGCGAACAACGAGCTTTTTTGACAGCCCTAGTGATTATAATGTAATATATGGAGTGCCCATGTTTTTTCCAAATTGGTGTTCCTTCTTAAAGGTTAATTAAGTTGCCACATGAATAAAAGCATGTCAAACGGTTCTTAAAAGTTCGCCAATTATATGTAAAAAAGCATCCCAACATGACATGTATTGCTTCTATGGTAAAATTGTTCATGAATTTGGCTCTGGGTAAGATTTTGTTACTTTGGTTTGCAAAACTAGATGTATCAAACAATGTTTTGAAGACATACTAAGTATGCCATAATGACAAATTACTCGCATAGCATTTTGAAAATGAACATGGCTCAAAATGATATATGCTATATTAATTAGGACTTATTAGAAATTATTACTTCCATTTTTATAAAGACGATTCATCCACTTGAAATACTTGATTGAAGATTGTTTTCATTTGGAAGAAATGCAAGTCAAGTTTCACTCAATTTTTAGTTTGAGATTTTACTCGCGCTAAAACTCTCAACTCAAAATCATTCTATTAGGCCTCATTACCAAAAAGAAGGGTGGAATTTACTTCCGTTGAATTATTTGTGGTCATTTTTTATGGAAATCTGAGAAGGATTTCGGCTTTACCTTGGGTGGACTGAACGGTCTTCATGGAGACCATGGGAGATATGATTTAGGACTATTTTGGAAGCCCCCTGATTAGTTATTATTCACTTCCTTTTTTCTTCGTTATTTCAAACTTATTATCTTCCCTAATTAAGATTAGATATAATTGGAAAGTTTGTAAATTAGGAGGTTTTTCCTCTCCATACTTGTTTTTAATATGATATCAAAGCCCCGAACCAAAATCCTAACTTTCCTACCACCGAAATCTCTACATCTATGGCCCAATTAACAGGGCAACAATGAAAATTCGGGTATGCTTTCACTTTGGCATAGGTTAACATAAAGCTGACTCGTGCAACTTGAGACTCATCAAGAATGCAATTGGTTCTATGGCCCAATTAAAAGGGCAATGAGGGGTGGCCCCACAATCTAGTCTACTCTGGAATAGGGCAAGGGTGTGGATGGTGTCCTTGAAGTGGGAGTTGGGTCGACGCGAGCGGAGCTGCGACCAAAAATTAAAATTCAGGTAGGCTGTAGGACACACCTCAGGGGGCTATGAATGATGTGTATGATGTTGATGATGTTGCTGATCACGAGGATGACAAAAATACTGGTCTTGGACCTTGTTGCCCTAAGGCAAGTAAAGTGGAATGGAGGTGGGCAAACACAACTTCAAACAGAGTAGCCTAAGAGGAGGGGACCTAGGTGCTATGAGTGCCATCGAATTTATGAATGAAAGAAATAAAAAGAGGCTAGATCCGCAACAGGAGTTTGAGATGGGCTTTCCTAAAGCCCTTGATGTTACCTGCAATCCTCTCCCTAAGAGTATTTTCTTGTCAGGAGTCTTACCTGATAACACCTCTCCCTCTTTGAGTAGTTCTCATTCATCGAGGAGGAAGAATGCTAGGGACCGGGTGTCGAAAGCGCACTTTAACGAGGAAGTAAAACAACTTGGATCGATCAAGCATATTCCTAGGAAGCGGAAGATAGATCCATCTGAACCTCATGGCGGCGGGGATGCGTCCCTTTTGTTGATTAATGAGTAACGTTCTTCTTTGGAATTGTCAGGCTGCTTGGAAGAAGGGGGTACACCACTACCTCTGGAGCACCATCTCTGACAGACAAGTTGGATTTATCGAATTGGTGGGGATTAAGATCGAAGACATAAGCCGGTTGGAGGTTGATAAACTGGTAGGAAGGGAGTGGGACTTCTTCCACCAACCTGGACAAAGAAAGTCAGGAAGCATTCTAGTGCTATGGTACTAAAACGGTTGATTTTCATTTCGACTTCCATGACAACCAATGTGTTATTGGGAATGGTTCTGGACTCCCTCAGTTGGAGAATGGCGGTGGTTTATTTACTAACCAGGATCACCACAACTGCCATGCTTTATGGGCTTTTATCTCAGAAAGAGCTGAATTTAGGCTCCAACTTTTTGTGGGGGGTGACTTCAACTGCATCCTCGCCCAGAAGCATAAGAAAGAAGGATAAACCTTCAAATTTTCCACTGGGGTCCAAGAAATGCTTGACTTTATGACTACTAACGACCTCCATGACATAGGATTTAGCGGGCAAGGTTCGACTAAACCAACAACAAGACAAAAAAAACTTCAAAATTTGGGTTCAACCCGATAGATGCTTGATTAATGCGAGCGGGTTACAAGCTGCACCATTAGGTTACTCACTTTGTCTTGCATCGGATCATTGCCTCATTCTCCTTTCAAGGGAGCACCATCTCAGCTTTGAAACGTGCAAGTGGCACCGATTCAAGAATGTCTTGACTTCCTATCCGGAAGCGTGGAGTATTGTTATGGAGAAATAACAAAAACAGGACTATGTGATGAGGCTGAGATACTTCAAAGGAATAGTGTTCACACGCTGAAAGCACTCTTTCATTGCAGTAAGCTTAAAATGAGGATTTGAGGTGGAAGAAATAGCCCAGTTACAACTTTTGGAGGGTTCGTATATGGGCCTTAAGGAGGTATGAAAAATCTGTTAAAGGAGAAAGTCCACGAATTGAACATCATTGTGGCGCGCGAAGCGACTTGGTCGAAACAGCTGGCCAAGGACAGGTGGTTGTGCGATGGGATTTCAACACTAGCTATTTTCGCTCTTTGGCCTCGGCAAGGCATTTGTCCAATTGCATTGTGATATGATTTGCAATGAAAATGGCGAGGATGTTACTGAACAAAACGAGATTCATGAGGCCAATGCAATTTCACAGATCCAAATGGAAGCGTGATCCCCCTTTGATAGTTGGCCTGATTTGGGTAATATTGCCTCTATTTTTAAGCCTTTCAACTCAGTTCTTATTGAGGAGATCAAGACAGAGGAAATCTGGGCTGCCGTACATAAAATGGGGTCGAACTATGTGTCGGGCATTGATGGAATCACCACTTCTATCTTTAAATGCTTTTGGAGTGTTGTTCACATTGAAGTCATCAAGGCTATCAAGAATTTCTTTGAATCTGAGTGTATGCGAGACTATTGGAAAGAGATTTTAATTGTGCTCATCCCTGAAGTTAATTATGCTAACAGTTCTTTCCAGCTTGAGCCTATTAGCCTTCGTCAAACAATCTATAAAATTGTTGCCAAAATCCTTGTCAATCGGCTTTAACGCATCCACCCCTTGGTGATTTCGGAAGAGCAAGTGGATTTTGTTTCTGGCCGATCAATATCAAACTAGTGCCTCATTGCTCAAGAAGTGGTTTATAAATTTAAATACTCGACTGCTGCCTTAAGCTTGATGGCTCTCAAAGTTGTTATCGAGCAGGCGCACAATCGTATGAGTTGGGATACACTCAGTGTAGTTTTGCAGAGAATGAGACTTCATGGTAAGTTTTCTAATTGGGTTCTTCAATTTGTTTGTCGGTCTAAATTTGCTATTCTTATTAATGGCCAACAATCGCCATGTATTACTGTGGAATGTGGATTCTTCAAGGATGCTCCTTGTCGCCATACTTATTTGTTCTTTGTTAAGAACTCCTCTTCCTTGCTAGAATTTGTACAAGCACTTGGGGTACAACTCATGAGAGTTGGGGGGGTGAAAACACAAGAAGGGGTTGGGGGGGGGGGGGCTAGACCATTATCAAAGTCACGAATAACTATTGTCAATAGACCGGTCGACGCATGAATAAGCGTAAATCTACTATCATCTTCAGTAAAGCCACACACCCAATTGGAAGAAGAGAAAAATCGTGAAGCTGCTACAGTTCCACACAGTTGATGAATTCCTTTAGCTGGGTATAAAAATGAGCCAATGGAAGCTCTCTAAAGTTGATTACAGTAAATTCCTTTCCACTGCTATTGCTAAATTGAACTCTTGGGGAGTTCAGTTTCTTTTGCTGGTTGGCACATTACACTCCTTAATTCAACATACCTTGTGCTCCCTATGTACCTACTTGCACATACTGATGTACCCCGAAGCATACTTAACAAATTAGAGAAGAACGACTGCTGCTTTCTCTGGGGAAAGGGCAACAAAGGGAGAGGACTGCGCTATCTTCCTTAGCACGAATTATGCAAGCCGCAGATCATTGGTGGGCTTGGGTTTCATGTGGTTGTGGAATGAAAAGGGCTGTTGTGGGCTCAGCTTGACTTGAACTTCTTAACTCAACCTGGTACGTTAATGCATAAGCTCATTGCAAATAATTGTGATAAGGATCTCTGGAATTATCAGAAGAAAAGGGGAGACTCTATATCATGGATTATTCTGTGTGATGGGGCTAGAAGTCTTAACAAAATTATAAGTGGCTAACGACGAAGATATTAATGTCTTAAAACACAAGTGGATTTCAGATCGCCAATTAAACTTATGGCCAACATTTATCAATCCTAATATTGATGAGCGGCTTATTGTGGCGTCATTATTGAGAATTTGGAATGGAATCACACTAAACTCAAAGAAGACTTTGGTGTGGACCTATGCGATAATTTTATCAGCTGCCCTATCAAGAGGAATAGTACACGGGCCGTGCTTGAACTTTGAAGTTTACTGGAAAAACTATTACAGTCATTGCCTTCCAATCTCATTATAACCTCTTTACTGCCACTCATGATTGGCTTGTGAAACTCAAGTTGCGGCCCAGGGAGAAAATCTGTTGGTGGAGGATGAGCCAGAACGCGATTCCAACTAATGTTTGGTTGGCCTCCAGGGGGTTGGTCGAAACCCAATTGTCTGGTGGAATGTTCTGCGGTGGAAAATGGAGATCATGTTTCAACTAATTGCTTATTCCTTGGTGCAGTTCTAGACAAACTCAGATAATGGGTCTTCATTATGCTGAGATATCAAAATTTTAAAGAAATTATTTGTTAAGTATATGAAACCAAGGCATAAGGCATCACCATTTGGCGACTTTTCTGTAATTTTATCTACTTGTTATAGCGTGTGATGAATGCTAAAAAGCACTAAGAATCACGGTTCCCCTACTACTATTGCGTCCAACGCATTGGAGGCCCTTCATGACCCTCACTTTAGTACAATGCCAAAGCACTAGGGTGCTAGTTAGCTCTCGCGATTGCCTGCCTATTCCTCTTGGTATAATTCGTGATGAAACCGAGTAGCTTATGGTGGCTGCTGGCGGAAAACTACTCCATTGGAATAGCACACATGTCGAGCTCCATGTAGTACTATTTCTTGCAACCCTTGTTGAAGATTGAATGATTAAATGTTAAGGGATTATTATCGACGGAGACAACTATAATGTCATCATGTTTCTTAAAGATTCGCTTGACAAGATGATATGGCAAAGCAAATTTCTCGAGAATCCAAACATTAGTTCTTGCTTAAATTTAAGCAAGTTTTCTTTCTTCGTGCCAATAGAGAGAGCAATGTAGCTGCTCACACCTGTGCAAATAAAGCTCTTGATACTGAATTTGCTGTGCATGATGTCAATGAGCATGATCTCCTTTTTTTTTAGTTTTGCAGGTGGTTCTGGCCCCTTTTGTAAATGCCTGTGAGACATTCTTTTTGTTTCGTTTTGGGCCTTGGTGTCGTTTACCTTGTAATTTCTTCTTTTTTTATTTTGTGCAAAATGCACGCTATTCAAGGAATTTCTGCAGCTAGTTATTAGGCCATCCAAAATTCCTCTGTTAGCTTCAAGGTATGCCAAAAACACCTTCCCTCCATTGGAAGCTCTCTCTGCAGTCAACAGTCATTGCAAGCCATCCCAGTCACTGTTCTTCTTTCTTTGCTTGTGAGACTTTGCTGAAGGCCCTCCTAAGTGTTATTATCCTATCTCTATAGCTGGTCTTTCCTTGAAGCTGGAGGCCCTCCTAAGCGCTCTTCTCCTTTTTCTGCGACCGGTTTTGAGTGGTCAATTCTTCCTTTCGGTTTGATATTCTCTCCAGTGAAATTCTTTACTTGGTCGGAGTTTTTCTTTTGTATGGTATGATTTTCTCTTTGTAGCATAAATTACAGAACTGTGAAGACAGGTTGCACCTCCCTACAAACTTCCGTTCTCTTTAACTACTGCAATTTGCTGCTTCTCTCTATCCCCAGTTGGAATCTCCCTGCTACTGACACTCCAGTTTTTTCTCTGCCGCAGGCTCGTCTCTATAGAATTCTCCCTTCTTTAGGACCTCACCTACCCTTCCCTACATCTGTATCTCTCACTATATACTCTTTTCCGTTTTCCTTTGCCTCTGAAACTCTCCTTGTAGATGGAATCCTCTTGCCGATCTGCAAGCCATCCTCCAGAGCCCCTCCTCTTCTTTATGGCACCAAAATTCTCCCTAAAGAATATTCTCTCTTCAATTTCTGCAGTTACAATCTTTTTAGCAACAAACTTGGTGGCGCCGGATTCACCCTACATGTGCTCTTTTCACCAAAATTATGTTCTCTAGTAACGGAAGTGAGCAACTATTAGTAGTTGTTTTTCCTCTTTTTATGAAGCAGTCATTCCTCCACTCGCGAAAGCAGCGGTCAACTCCTTCCCTGCAACTAGCAACAACCCTAAATACTGATAGTGTTCATGACCAAGTATAGATGACGAAGTCAAGTTCTACTCCAGAGTTCAAGAAGAGTCGTCTCACATGTGACTATTGTTAAAAGATTGGGCATCTCGAAGACAAATATTGAAAATTTCATGGAAAAAGCTACAAATTAGATACCTAGACTTGGAAGGAAAGACCAAAATAAAAGGGCTAATGTTGCTACCACATTCAAAGGAACACCTTGAAGTACTGAAAAAATTCATTAGATGTAATTCAAAATAGCACACCAACCACGTGACACACCAAGGTAATATATCACTCTTCCATCTTGTTAGTAATGTAAAATTGAGAACTTGCATCATACCTCCAGGAGACTCCAAGTCGGATCATATGATTACAAATATTAAGGCTTATGCCTACTCAAGGAAATTCTATCTAAACACGTAAATGACCTCACCTTCAATATTATCTCAATATTCTAAGTCTATTGGGTTAATATATGTTGAAAAACATGTCATGTTTTGACATTATCGTTTGAGTCATCCTAGTTTCAACTATGCTGTAAAGTTGTGTCATCAGTTGTTTATCAATAAAATATTTAGTTATTATCAATGTGAGGCTTGTCAACTTGTCAAACATATTAGAAATAGTTCTCTAATAACACAATGCAAACTCTCACATTTTTTCCATCATCCACAGTGATATTTGGGGACCTTCAAAGATGAAAATTTTATATGGAGCTAGATGGTTTGTCAACTCCATGGATGCCACATTTTTGGAAAAATAATCCTATTACCCCAAATCTGATGCTCATGGGGAGGTGCAAATGAACATCAAATTTGGGATGCACTTAATGTCAACACGACCTCACCACCTACTCAATGTATTCCTCCCACTTGGTGGAGGATGTTCAATCAATCAAATCAATTTAACCTAAAGTTCATAACAAAGAACTTTGTGGATACAAAATGATAAAGAAAAGTCATGAGAAGATGGAAGACAACTTGTAAGTACAAAGCTGTTTAAAACAAAACTTGAATCTACATTCACTTGAAATTTTGGGGGAGTCTAGTACCCATGAGTTATTCATTTTTTTCTTTTGATGTTGATGACAAGGAAAACTGTATCAAATATCCAATTCAGGAGTATGTAGCTTATGGAAAGCTATCTCTTTTCTATCAAGCTTTTGTTTTTAATCTTGATACTGTGTAGATTCCTAAATCCATTGACGAAACTCATGAAATTTCAGAATGGAGGAAAGCAGTTGAAAAGCAAATTCAAGCACTAAAGGATTATGACACGTGGATTCTTACTAAACTTTTCCAAGATAAAAAGCCAGTTGGATGTAATGAGTTTTTAACATCAAATACAAATTTGATTGGGGTATTTTGAGATTTAATGCTAGATTTGTTGTAAAAGGCTTCACTTAAGCCTATATGATTGACTACCAAGAGACATTCGCAGTTGTATCCAAATTGAATATAACAGAGGTCTTCTCTTTTAGTTGTAGTAACAATTAGTGGGAACTGCATTAACTTGACACTAAAAAATCTTCTTGGATGGGATCCAGAAGAAGTTTACTTTGATATACGATCCAGAGGAAGTCTACCTGGATATACTACCAATTCTTGTGTTATCCAACTAATATGATTATTCAATGTGATTTTAAATGTTTCGGTTCAGCTTCCTCACAACATTGTCTCTTCCTCTATTCTTCTACCTCACTCAATACTTGTGCTTCTTTCATTTTTTAAATAGAATTGAACGAGGGAGACTATTCATTGTTCTGATTCACGCGAGCATCGAGTCTCATTCAAATGAGACATAACATTTATTTTATTTATTTATTATTATTATTGTTGTTGTTGTTGTTGTTGTTAATTTACATGGTTATTACATAATATATCAATGATTGGTAGGCCAAGTTATATACCTATCACATACGAGGCCAGACATTGCATACTCTATCTGTATTGTGAGCCAACACATGAATAACCTAAATGAATATTATTTGGGGATGCCATATATGATTATGAGATTTCTCAAGAAAAAATTATTGTTTATGGATTATTATTTGAAAATATCAAAAATAGAGATGTAGAAGTTTACTTTGATGCTAGTTGGGCCGGGGAATTCACTGAAAGAAGATCCACCACAGGTTGGTTTTTTTTTGTATGGGAAAATCTGGTTACATGGAGAAGTAAAAAATAACATATTTTTTTCTAGAAAAAGTGCTGAATTAGAGTAAAGGGCACTCATCTAGGAAATCTCTGAAGTGATCTGGATTCAAAAATTGCTAATGGAATTTGGGTCTATCTCCAATTGATCAATACAAATGTTTTGTGAATGTCAAACAACTATCAGTATTGTTAAGAATCTTGTGCATCATAGCATAATCGAGCATATTAAAGTCGATAGACACTTTATTTCTGAAAAGGTTAATGTGAGAATTATAAAATAAGTTACATCTCGACATACCAACAAGCTATGATGTCTTTATCAAAGCTCTTCCTGTAAGCACTTTTAATAAGTTCAATGCCAAGCTTGGTCCTAAAACATATACGACCTAGCTTGAGATGAGTGTGAAAATCTGAGAAGTATTTTGGCTCTACCTACGGTGAACCAAGCTGTCTCCATGGAGAGCATGGGGGATTTGATTGATGACTATTCTTGGAACCCATGATTAGTAGTTATTCACTTCCTCTTTTATTTCTTTACCTTTCTTTCATAATATTTATTCTTTCCTAATTGAGATTAGATATATTTGAAAAATTTGTAAATTATGAGGATTAGTTTATATATATATAAACTACTTGTGAATAAGAAGTTAAGAAAATTTCACCCGGATACTTCTCAATATTTTTAATTATAGGCTAATAAACAATCTTGTATTTTTCTAATCTAATCCAATCCCATCTGTTATTTTTTCCTTTTTATCATATTCAATATTATCCAATTTTATTTAAACTTATCATGTGATATCGTAATCTTTTTGAATCATGCATTAATTCTTTCAGTCTTATCCAATATTTTTGGATATTTGTTAATTTTATCTTAATATTATTCTACCTTCCGTGTCATCAAAGAAATTTTCGTAGTCAGTTTCATTTTAAATTTTTATCCAATCTTATAAATACTAGATGAATTTTTCATAGTTTGCTTTATTTTAATATTTTCATGAAACATGTCGCTTATGCAGGAAAATAAAATATGTTAAATAAAGTTAAGTGGAACTTTTAAATTTTGAGACATTTTTTGTGTTACGCCTTGAGCTTTCATAAGGAATTACAAAGTTAAGCATGTTGATATTGTAGCACTCTTTGGATGGTTGTCCTTCATAGAAGCATACAATCTTTCATGATAAATCCAATAAGGAAACCTTTATTAGAAAAAGCAATGGAATAGTATCACAATTTACTCTCTATATAATCTCTTTATTATTTGAAAGTAATAAACATTGTTAATGTTATATTACTATTTTTTAAATCATGTGCAATTATTGTTATGCATTGATATTTCAATGACTAATCAAAAGTTTGTGATTGATTGCTTGATACTGGAGTTAACCCAAACCAGGATAGGAAAAATTGATATTATTATTGAAAAACAAACAGACAGTCATAATCACACACTTGAAAGAGAAACTGCAACAAACACGACACAAACTCTCACTAGGGTTCGAACCATGGGTGATGGAGGTCGGCTAGGTTGTTGGGGAGCGAAGGTAGGTCAGTTAAAATGGGGCAGATGGTTGGGGCAACCAATAAAGGGGTTGGAATCTTGTTTTCAGCAAAGCTGAGGGTTGGGCCAACAAAAGCAGCAGGTGGGGTGGCGAGGCTCGATAAGAATGACTAGAAAAGCCAGTGGACTGTAGAACAATGGCAAGTTTACTTTTTTCTGAATGATGACAACGAAGCGATGAAGTAGGGGATTGTCGGACAACAAGGGGTAGCTATATCGGTGGGGGGAGTGGAGGGGCAACGAGCAAGAAGGGTTGAATGGGAAGATTGCAGTGATAAACAACAAAGCTACTATCCTGGGGACGGCTGTAGCAAAGAAGAATGACGTGGACAGGCGGGGTGCGATGAGGGAATGATAAATCAATACATCGTGAGAGAAATACAGTCGGAGCATCACTCGGCCCTTGGATACAACCCTCAAAAGAAAAATGGACGCCGACGGTTGTCCTGACAGAAATTTGAGTAAAAACTGACCTAAAACACAAGAAATAATATATAAATAGTCCCAAGGTAAAGAGGAGTGGGCACCGCTCCAAATAGTAGGAAAATCCACGTAAAGGAATGGTCGGCCAGCCCTCTGGACTTTGTGACACTGTAGCCGCATTGTAGCAATGGTTGCAAAAAATGCCTTTTGTTCTCTTTCGAGTCTCTTAGGTTTTGGGGAGCTTTGACCACATTTGTTGAAGCTTTTGTCTCTTCATAGATGTCAGGCCAGCCCTCTTAAAGTTAGTAAAAATTTTGTAAGCTCCCGAGAATTCAATCATATAGGCATTATCATTCCAAAACATATTCTGATAGAATAAATATCCATCCCCTTTTAGCACAACTTGAATTGGAGATGCATAACGACATAGATTCTCACGAGCCCAATCCCAAGCAAGTAAATCTATAATCAACTTCTTCTAATCCTCGTAGTCGATTGAATGTATCTGATAAACAAGTATGTTAGGAGGAATGAACTCTAGGATGAAATCTGTGGTAGGTTGTGCCACTCTCAATGAAAATCACTCAGAAGAGATATTCTCTAATAGGACTTTGATCTCACTGGAGAATTTTTTTTCACCATTAAGCTCCTAAGACAATTTTCAAAGGTGAGGTTTATCCATTTTGTTTGGACATCTGATGGTAGGTACACTATTGAACTAAATTTAGCATCTGAATAACTCTATGTAATCTTTCCGACATGACATAAAAGGGCTCCATTTTCGATATGCTGGTCTTCCCTTAGTAGGGACAATTTAGGAAAGAGCCTATCTATCTGAAAAGTTTGAATTTCTCTTATATGAGGTTGTTGGGTGTTTTAGTGTCAGGATGTCCCACCAAATAGAATGTTTCTTTATCTTGCCGGCGGCTAGTTTCACCATTCTATTTGGTGGGACATACTGACACTCAAAGACACATTCCAGGGTCTAGAGTTACTCTATGAACTTGTCAGGATCCATGTCATTGCCGAAATATGACATATTCTTCTTTACATCAATTTATGACTTCTCAAATATTTTAGAGCTACTCTATGAACTTGTCAAAAATATGTAACCGTTCTATTTGGTGGGTCATCCTGATACTCATAGACACATTCCAGGGTCTAGAGCTACTCTATGAACTTGTCAGGATTCATGTTATTGTCGAAATATGACATATTCTCCTTTACATCAATTTATGACTTCTCAAATATTTTAGGTCAATTCTGGCTTCTCAAATATTTTGGGTCACATCTTCAAGGTAGAGGTTTTTCATCGCTGGGATACACATGGTGGAAGAGATTCACTTATTCATTCGATCTATTTAGTCACCATTATTGCAACAAGTGACTCATTCAGATTGCCTCCTCTCGTCGGTGGCAAACCTCTATTGTAATTTGTCGGTTTCCCAGTCCATATCCTCTCTTGAAATCTTTTGAACACCTCTTTGTGAATTTCTCATAAACGACATTGTGTCTTTTTCCCTTAATCAGGTCTTTGATTATTATCTCCTCGGTGGCATGGTTAAATATTGGGTGGAGGGTGGTAAGAGTGATGTAGGGTGAGAAAGAAAAAATTTAGGTGGAGATAGGTTTGGGGTAAGACGATTATTGGAAACCCTAGGATAGGACTAAGGCTAGGCTAGCTTTGATACCAAACAATACCAGAGTTAACTCAAATCATGGTAGGAGAAACAGATTATTACTGAAGAACAAATAGAATGTTACAATAACACATACTTGAAAGAGAAATTACAATAAACATGACAATAACTCACATTAGGGCTCGACCTATGGGTAGTGCAGGTCGGCTAGGTTATTGGGGAGCGAAGGTAGGTGGCTGAAATGGTGAAGGAGGTTGGGACAACCAAAGGAGGGCTTGGAATCGTGTTGGTAGCGAAACAGGGGCTAGAATAGGAAGGGCAGTTGGAGGAGCGGCAAGCAGAGTTGCGAGGTGTGGTAGGAAAGGCTGGAACTGCCAGTGACAGAAGGAAAACTTTTTTATTGTTTTATGGATGACGATAGCGAAAGGGCAAAGTGTGTGGACTGTAGGACAGCAACGGGCAGCTGTCCGGAGTGGGGGCAACGAGCAAGAACGACTGGAATGATAAAACTGCCATGAAAAACAGCAAAAATGGTTGTCCTAGAGGCGGCTGCCGCATGGAAGGATGACGTGAGTGGCGGGGTGCAATAGGGAAGGATAAATCACTACCTCGGGAGAGAGATATAGTCGAAGTACCACTCGACACCTCGATACTGCCCTCTAAGGGAAAAACAGATACCGACGACTGTCTCGACAGAAATATGAGCCAAAAGTTGACCTAAAACACAATAAATAACCCCTAAATTGTCTTAGGGTAAAGTGAAGTGAGCCCCACACTAAATTGGAGGGCAATCCATGTAAAGGATTGGTCGACCAGCCATCATGGACCCATCCAAGCCGCCCTCACATGCAAGAGTTTTGTGCCACTGTCGCAACACTATAGCAATGATCGCAAAATGAATGTGTCCTGGTTGCTCCCGCTTCATTGCTTTAAAGCCTAAATTAAATAATATTAAGGAGATTATATGTGGATTATAGTTAAGGCGATAATTTCGAAATTTCTATAAAGTTTCAACTTGAAGGGAAAAAAAATGATGCTTTTGTTTGAAAATTTTTGTGCTAGACATTTAGTTCTTTATTTAATGGGTTGAAAAAAGGAGACTTATCTCCAGATGCTGTCAAAGTTAAGAGGATGGAGTGAAGTGCAATTTACTTATTATGGTGTGATGATGATCTATTGCCATTTATTTGATTCATTTAAATCAGTTTTAATAATTGCTCACTTTACCAACTAACTTATTGAAGGAATGCATTTTCCAATGTATTTCGGCTTAGAAACATGCATGCAAGAGAACTTACAATTGGACAAGTTGCCATTTTATTGAGCCACTAGACCTACAATGTGAGCCAACTACATCGGTGGTTAGCTGGTTGCTTCATGGTAATCACAGTTGTTATGCTAAATGTCTTTTCTTCTTAAAATCAAAGTATGCGGGCATGCTTCAAAATAACATACCTACATATTCAAAAGGTACAAAAGTTAGACGTTGAAGCTAATCAAAGAAAATGATTTAATTAAGAATTTTTTTCTTCTTTTCAACAAAGTGACCCAAAGAGGAGGAACACATCTAGTATATGTTTTAAAAGGACATTAATTGTGAAGGTGTGTACAAAGATAAGTTTCACATTGTAAATCAAATCAAAGAAATAATTATTGGTGGATTCATATAAAGTGGTTCAAATAAGCATTTATAATGCTCTCATATTTTGAACTCCTTATATTATTATTGCATTGAAGGATATTTGTGTTCTAAAGAATATAAAAGATAATTAGATCCCTTATTAATACTATAATAGGATCACACAGACATAGCAGGAGATGCGAACTTCATGAAGACATTTATCATGAAGCTTGTGATTATAAATTATCAATTAAATTGTGAGTTTAAAAATGTTGACTATAATAGAGACGTATTTTGCTTCAACAATTGTTCTGCATAGGCTATTCAAAATAATAAAATAAAGCTAGCGGGTCATGATGATTAGTGACAATTGGAGTTTTTATAGAGAATATGATGTTGATGAGGCTAATTTTATTGTGAATAAAGTATTGAATGATTTGTGGTGTGACAAAATGTAATATATTATTGTTTTTTGAGAGCCACTATATGAAATGTCCAAAGTGACTGATATTGAAGAGCTTCATCTGTTTGATATGCTATTATCAAAAAGATGTAAGGTATTGTATATCAAAATGAAGGAAAGAGCGATAATGAGTACTTTATCTTTTGTAAAGTGGTGTATGACATCCCTGTACACAAAATGAAATAAAAAACAATATTCAATTTCATTACTCAACTCACACTCTTTTATTTTCACTCAATTTATTTTTTTTCATTGATCATAGCCTTTATCATATCATTATTATGAATCTTATTTGTTAGATCAAATCTTTTATTAGGAATTATAACCATAAGTGAAGATCTAAATCATGTTGCCCCATATATATATATACGGAGAGAGATTTCAAATAGGAGGAGCAAATGCTTCAGAGAAAATTTCAAATATTGAAGAGATCAAAAGTTAATTCAGAGTTTGCCTTTTCTTAAGTTTAGTATTAATTTTGTTAATCAAGATTATAGCTTCTAGAGCCCAATGAATGGAAATGCTTGATGGATGATTTATAATGTTTGTTCTTGACATTTGTAGTGAGTAACTTTTAAATTATTTGTTCAATCATGTTCATGTTCTATTACTTCTATTACAAAAGAAATTGGAATACTTTTTTTTAGTTGAATTAAGAGAAGTAAAATCACACTCCAGTGAGGTGAAAATTTAGTATTTGTACATACATATTTTTTTACTTTAGAGTAACCCAAATATATACTTAAGGAGAGATTATGTTGTGGGATATTATTGGGAATTCATTAACTATAATGGATGACATTGAATGTTGGTTAGCCATTTTTGAAAAAAACTCGAGCATATTGTATAAATAATTATCTTAATTTATTAGAATTAAATGAAATTATGCCACTCAATAGGACTCAATGGAGAAAAAGGATTCATGAAGCTGACTCCACTTAGTGGGATAAAAGATTGTTGTTGTTGTTGTATTTTTGAAAATTGTGTTTTTTAAATGACGGTAAACATGCATTGAAGTTGTGTTAAAGTTAATGATAACAATAGTGGGGAGTGTGTTAAACTCTAATTAGTTTGAAGAGGGCATTGGTATTCATATTATTTGGATATTTTTTGACATTTTGTAAGCAATATGGATATTGCAAAAACTTGTCATAATTGAAAATGATTAATGAATGCTCATATACTATAGCATTTCACTTATGAAGTTTCCTTTGTGAATCATATGCAGGTGATATTATACTTTATCATGTGATGACTTTAGCAAGTTATGTATTTTAATTTAATAATTTATAAAATCTAATAAAATGTCCTTAGTCTTTTGGTCGAATTTTGATAGTGATGTCCTATTGTTGTGTTTGTTAAATCATATATAAGTGTATCCGCATTTTTATCCATGTTTTATAGCTTTCTCATCAAAACTCAAAATTCAATTATGATGATAGATGAATTTGCTAATCCTTTTCCTTATTAAGTTGTTTTTATGTTATAACTGTTCAAATATTTAAAAAATTAAATCTATCTAGGTATTGCATATAGTATCCAATACATATGCTTTTTCTAATGCGCTGCTTAATTTTTTGCTGCCTTATTAGCACTGGCATTTTCAATAATAAATTTAATCACTAAATGCTCTCAAATCTCCTATGTGACTATCAAGAATTCCAAAAATATAATATGAATTCTTTAAACTAATTTGACGCTTCAACACTACCAAAAAAAAGTGATGTAAAACTTGTTAATTGAGAAGTTTATTGAACTCATTTTTTATATCAAACCAATTATTAGAGATGATAGTAACTCCAATATATGTTCAAGTTTGACATCTTCAATAACTTTTTTCAATGCTATGTAATATTTCTTTTAATATCTACTCAAGTCCTAAGCTCATACATAGATACTGGTTTAAGGCCTTGATTAAAGGAACATATACAACGAATCATATTGATCTAAGATGGGGAAGTTGTCACATTAAATAAAATAATATTTAGTTGGGGATGCTATAACATTAAATGGAATAATATTTCATAGAAGAATTTTCCAATATCCCTTTTGACATGCATACAAGCATATTGCAAAATTGAGGAGACTTCCAACGAGATACTGTCACACCATCATCTTTTTCATCCTCTATGTTCATCATATATTTGTCTATTTGTCCTCTTAACATCTTTATTTTGAATTTGTGATAAAGAGGATGAAAAATCATTGCAACAAAATCCATTTTCTTAATAAGATCCACTATCCATTTTGTCATTAAATATTTCATTGTGTTGAATGGTTTGGCATAAGTGTTTTATTCATGTGAGGACAAATTTTCTTTTTTGTCTTTTTATGCCTTTTGGCACATAAAACAGTGTTCTTATGAGAACTAAATGATGTTCCTTCGTTTTGGTTACACTTTTAACAACTTTATCATGGTAGTTTCACTTCAAATAAATGTATTTCTTTTCACTCACTTCTATTTAATCTTACACGTTATGTTTTTATCTTGGGTTTTTTCTATTTCCCATTAAACTTCTATCATTACAACTAACTATTCTAAAACCTCTAAATAAAATTTTAATTCATTAAAAAGGTTATCAAATGCAAAGAAAAGGAAGCCCTAAACACAAAGCCAAAACAAATTTAAGTTTAGGAAGGGGAAAAAAAGGGAAAAGTGTTGTTGACAAGAAAAGAAAATGTGGTGAATTAAGAGTTTTAACGGAGTAAAGGGCTTGGCAAGAAGGCTAAGGCATTGTTGCTTGAGTTGTGATGATGGCACATAGTTGAAAAGTTTGTGTGGGGATGGCTTGTTGGCAAGTTCCTGCGTGCGAGGTGGAGTTGCGGAGGATTGATGTATTTAGGAATTTTAGGTGTCTAGGCAAATTTATATTTTTTGTATTATTTTTTTTAAATAACCTAACTCAAAAGTTTGAGATGTTTGTCATGCGGGGCGTCAAAAGCCATGTGCAGGTTTTTCTTATGACTGAAAACTCGATGCGGCTCCCGAGTCACACGAGAGGCGCAAAGCTGAACCGAATGACAATCGTTTGATTTCTTTCCAATTTTTAGCAAGTTTCCTCATTTCTTTTCCTTTTTTTTAGTCATTATATATATACATATGTATGTATGTATATATGTATGTATATATATATATAT
>NW_018239927.1:55849-57707 GCF_001263595.1 Phalaenopsis equestris | reverse complement strand
TATATATATATATATATATATATATATATATTGTATTAGGGTTTAGATTACAGTTTTGGCGTGAGTTTATATAGGATATTCGTCGACGTCTATTTTCATATTTTTAGGGTTGTATCCGAGGGTTTGGTTGATTCTCTGGTTGTATCTCTCTCTTTTGAGATGGTGATTATTTTCCTTGTCCCCTCCACATTCTCTCCATGCCTCTCCTGGTCACCCTCCATAGCTGGAGGCACCTCTAAACAGCAGTCGTTGCTGTTTTTCCTCGGTTTGCCTCCACTGCCGCCTTCCAAACTTCACCTCCATCACTGTTGTAGCCATTCCAGCCACCCCTACCACGCCCTGTCGCAACTTACCTGTTGTCCAGCCCTCCCTTTTTTGTTTCCGGTCACCCACAACTCTTTCAAATGCCATTAAAACCCTCTGCCACTACCTAGCTGTTTTCCCACCCTTTCTCCATGTTGTCCTAGCTGTTCCAGCTGCCCAAACCCATCCCCGTGATGCCTTGTTGCTGGTCTAGCTGCCGGAGGCAGCTCCCTTACAGTCTAGCTGTTGTTCCCACCGTTTTTTGCTGTTTTCCATCGGTTTCGATCCTATTTTTGGTTGTTGCCTTCCAGGACACAAACTTTCACTGTCATGCGATGCTCTCTTGCAGTCCATCCCATCCTTACCTTGCTGCCAACTCTTCAAGCCCTCTAACGGCCTCCACCACCACTCGAGATCCACCATAGCTGTGTGTCATGTTGCTGTTCCAGTTCTTTTGTGTTAGTTGTAACCGCTTATTGACCTTTTTAGTAATAATATTGTTTTGCTTATTATTTTTTCGGTTAACTTTGATACTAGCCTGCCTCAAAAGTTTTAGTAGTAAGACACCTTATCCATGTATCTGTCCTTTGATTTAACTCTCGCAAATTATCTTTGAAAGGAGATTATGGCCATGCATCGAAGGAAAATAGGTGGAAGTCTTTATATATGATCTTTGCTACAATTGCTAGCAATATCGATAATTGATGATAATTTTACTTCACAGATTTCGTCATCCATTTGTGTGACTATGTAACCACCATTTATGTGACAATTACACAATTAAGGGTAAATGTTGAGCTATTCAAACTCTAGGAATCCTTCTAAGATAATCTAGAGTTGTGTTTATTTGGAACTTGTATCAGTTTGATATTTCCCAAAAACATTAAGATCGAGTAAAATATGAGATATTCTGAGATGTTCACCGAATAGAAGCATCAAATGTGTCATTTGTCCATTCGTTCTACTAAATCAATCATCTTATTTTCAAGGTTGTAAAAATTGGATCAGATCGGATCGACGGGTTCAATCGATTTTACCATGAACTGGGCATATGACCGGTTTGGATAACCTTTAAGTCTATTTTTCATTAAACTGGGGAAAACCCGCTTGAATCGTCCATTCAGCTAATAATCAACGAACTGAACCCAATTATATAAAATCGCTCGGTTCAAACATTTTTTTTTTTCTCTAATTCTCAATCCACTGGTTATATTTTTTAATAAAATATAAATTTATAAAATAAATCATACTATAGTTTTCTTAAGCTCATCCTTAGCATGCTTATTGCTCATGTTATTTCTTTGTTTTTTTAATATAAATAACAGAATGTTGTGTCTTTTATGATATGGGGCTAAAAAATCTTTTAACATGTTAAAATTTGTGTTGAGAAAACAAAAATCGGGCTTTCAAAATAGTAAATTGTTATGAGGAAAAAAATATAGAACAAAATTTTAAATTTTAAAATTTTTTGTATATAAATTTCATATTATTATTAATTATTATTAATTATATATATATACATATATACAAATTATTTTTTTAATAACTTATAATC
>NW_018239927.1:46873-55748 GCF_001263595.1 Phalaenopsis equestris | reverse complement strand
TAATAAGAAATTTATATGATAATGTAATTTATAAACTAAATTATCTAATTGTTTTTATAATAAATAAAAATTTTAAAAATAAGTTTAAAAAAATGAACTTATTTTATATACTCATTAAGTAATGATTTATAAAAAAAATGATAGATATTAATTATATTTTAAAGAATTATTTAACAAGTTTAAATTTATAAATATTGATAATATTAATGTGTATGAATTTTAATTATCTTTCTTATATATTTATTTTATTGCATAATTTAAATCATATTAAAAAAATTATATATGTAATACATCATCCTGTTAAATCCTAGTTCAACTATTAAACCTTGGACCTCTTTGTCTTCGGGTTCGTTGACCGGTCTTATCACAACCGTTGTACCCATGACACTAAAGCTTTGATTTTAGTCATGCCAACTCACCCAATCTTCTAAATTTACTTGCACTAATTAATAAATCCTATGCTAATTACTTGTAAAATTGTTGCTACTTGTAAAGAAAGGTAATAAATAAAGTCAACTTCATTACTGTTGTAAAGGTTGGACTGTGAGATCAGCTTTGTGCAAATATCCCAAAGCATTCACTATGCAGAATCACTTGAGTTCAAGTAGAATTCAGTAATGCAAATTTGTGTGTGTGTCAGAGACGAATTGTTATATGGTACTTTCGAAAAAAACAAATAGTTTTTGAATGCTCACAACAATGCTTTTTCACAAAACTCTTCATAGAAAAAATTGTAGCCATCTCAAACGGACCTTTAATCTCATTCTTGCAGGTGCGAGCAGCTCCGGCTTAGGCAGGCTGAGCTGAAGCAAACGGTATTTCGTAGCCTTTGTTTGTAAATTCTGTATTATTATTTTGCCAGGTCGTGTGATTCTAAAATTCAGCTGTTTTTTAAGGTTAACGAGCTGGAACGCGAGCTCGAAAGAGCCAAACGGAGGTGCGTTCGTCTTTCTTCTGAGCTTGAGGCAAGGAGAAGGCAGCACACAGTGATGAACATTCGCTAATCATTAAAATAAATAAGAAAGATAGCTTCAATGGCACATTAAATCTAGTTTGCATCTTGATTGCTTGTTTTTCTTTTTCTGTTCATTATAACTGAATTGAGGTTGTTTCTAGGTGTCATTTTTGTCCTACTGGATAGAAAAGATATGCTTGATATTTAATAGGTCTAAATAGAAGGCTCTGAATTTGTAAATAGAAGGCTTTGAATTGGTCTGCAATAGATTCCCTATATTTTTAGAAGTTATTGTAGTGCAAAATTGTTATTGACGTGCAGTCTAATCATGGTATGTTAAATGGACAAGGAATTCATACAAAGATGTGCATGTAGAGGTTGTTAGGTTGCGAGTAGGATTTAATTTAAATAAAATTCAGTGAGGCCTGCAAATCCAGAGTTAAAGTTGCTAAATCTTGAAAATTAGTTGGTATGTTTGTAAATTTTGAGAAATTATTTAGAAGAATTTAACAGGGTTAATTAAGTGAATATCAAGGAATAAATATTAAATTGGAAAAATTATGAGTAGCAGCGTATAAAAAAATTATTTGCATTAATTAATAACTAATTTTATAAATTATTAATTGATAATTCTTTGAAGTATTTAAATTTAATTTAACCATAATCATTTATTAATTAATTATGTAAAGTTAGAATTAATTAAAATTTTATTACATAATTGAAAATTAAAGTACTATTATTCATTAATTAACTATTAAATATTTACATTCTAATTTATTCATATATAGTTAATTTAATATTATAAATTAGCTAGTGATTACATATCAATTAAATTAATAAAATTGACTTAAAAAAAAATAAAATTATAAAATATACTTGTCTTCCCCTCTCTGCTTAAAACCATTGCCTACATCCTAACCCTCTTTAGGCTTTGACCAAACTTCCCATCTCTACTTAAACTAATGGTGTAAGTGAGTCAAGCTGACTCGTGAGCCAGTTCGAGCTCGGCTCGATATGTGGCTCACAAATTGAGCTCGATGAGTTAACAAGCCAAGCTAAAGCTAGCTTTAACTCCTGCTAGCTTGTAAGCCTACTTGTTTAAAAAAATTAGTATTAAATATATTTAAAATTTATTAAATTCAAGAATAGATCTTTAAGATATTAGAAATATTAAAATGTTATATATTACGTGATTTTTTTATAATTTATCTCTTAATTGTTCATTTTATTTGAGATTTTATTAAAAAATTGGCTTAAACTATTATTATTTTTTCTCTTTTATATTAAACAAGATGGTTCGCGAGTCGGTTCGAACTCGTAGATTTAAGCTCGAGTTCGATAAAATTAATCAAGCTCAAGCTGAGGATTACTCGAGCTCGACCCAATTCAGTTTACACTTTAGCTTAAATCCTCACTTATATCCCTTCCCCTTTCGGTTTCGGTCAAAACCATTTCCTTCGTGAACAAGTTTGCGATAAAGTTGTCATTAGAGCTAATTGAGAAGGCAATGATGAGATCGTGACTTACAAAGACCATTGGGACTCCCATCTTTCTCATCCTTTTGCTCTGCTCCTACAAGAAATTATTGAGGAAGGTAAGCTTGTACGTGCCCTTTTTCCTCTTTGCTCTTTCAGATTTACTAAATCCACCAATTTAC
Source organism: Phalaenopsis equestris (assembly GCF_001263595.1). Classification (NCBI taxonomy): domain Eukaryota; kingdom Viridiplantae; phylum Streptophyta; class Magnoliopsida; order Asparagales; family Orchidaceae; genus Phalaenopsis; species Phalaenopsis equestris. The sequence continues at coordinate 53,136 of NW_018239927.1, read as the reverse complement.
GGGGTATATATATTATTGAATCCAAAAGATGTCTTTCAAATCACTCCCAAAGAATAAAGCGTTGCTCGGATGAGATAAATAAAAAAAAAAGTAGGAGAGAAAAAAAAGTAAGTCACAAATAATGGTAACTCTCAAAGAATAAATTTAGTAATCTTTCCTGTGGAAAAGACCCTTCTATTTATATATCACAGAAAGCGTCTACTAAATTTCGTGTTTTTCCTTCACTTAGTGAGAATGTTACAATACATTTATGAGTCATTACACATTTCTACATTTGTAACCAACGTTGTATCTTTTAACCCTATAACTGGTCTTGGTGTCATTCCATATCTGTGACACCCCTGACACCATTTCATATTCATAACAGCTCAATGGTGGTTGTTTGGCTTTCCTTCGATCGACAATAATCGTTTGGTCGACTGATAGATCATTGGTCGACCTTTTCAAGGGGATCTGCCATGAAGATTCGTTGTTCTTAAGAAGGGTTATTCTATCAGATAAAAGGGTGTGTCACTTTTATATGATAGACAACCTTTCTTTGAGTGATAACTTTTCGAAGATGATCAGGTGAGAGTTCCGCTAAGCAATCGTTGACATTGTGAATGCCCTTGTGTCGGTTAAGTTGACAGTAGTCTAGGTGCTTGTCGTTTTTTTTTTTGGTTCATATGAATGTTAATTTAGTTGGCCCATGATCCAACAGACTGAAATGTCGCTAGATGCTCGATCCTTTGCAGCCTTCTTTGCGCAATCCTTTCAATCTCTTTGAGATTTATAAAATTTGTATGTATATATTTAGTCCCCGATTCTCTTAATTCTTTGAAAGTGACAATTACCTTAAGGAAAACATTGTTAAATGAAATAATTACTTATGTAATGAGTAATAATAATAATTATTTGGCAGAGATGCTTTGCGATCTACTAAGGCAAATGGTTTGGTTGAGGTGTTCAAGAAGGTCCTCAATCTAATCTTGAAGGAAACATTGGATGATAACAAAAAAGGATGGCATGAGCATTTGTTGGGCTCTTTATGGGCATACATGACAATGTTTAAAACTCCCACTCAGTCGACGTCATATGCTCTAGTGTATGAGTCTGAGCCTGTGCTTCTCCTATAAGTAAAACTTCCTTCGCTTAGAGTTGCGATGACTAACAAATTTACTACAGAAGAAAATGCAAAGCTACAGATGGAAGAATTATAAATTCTTAAGGAAAGCGACTGTCAGTACAACAGAGTTTGAGGATGTCCCAAGTGAAGCTAGTACAATCTCACAATAAACTGGTCTACCCAAGGACTTTCAAAGTTGGAAAACTGGTTCTCATTCTCAAAAGACTTATTCTCACACACCACAAAATAGGGGAAAATTTTGAATCGACTTGGGAGGGACCGTTCGTGGTTGAGAAAGTCTATTTCGGAGATGCTTACCAATTGGTGGACTGCTAAGGAGAACGCACATGTTCCCCATTAATGGATGATATTTGAAAAATAATGTGTCGTGATGTTTTAAAGAACAAATTTTAGAAATAAAACATTATTCTTATCAGCGTCGATGTCCCGCTTGTCTGAAACTTGGTTCAAATCCTAAATAAAAGCAATGTACTAAAAAACTAACAAAACTTTAATTAAATTTAAAAAATATATATTTGAAAACTAATTAGGCAAGGTGGTCTATACTTAACACAAACATAAAACTAAAAAAAAAAAGAAAGAAAACACCAAAAGATATAGAAAATAAAGATCATCTTGTTATAACTCAACAAGAGGGTGTAAACTCTTAAATAACTCGCATCCGAGGTTAAGACTGGGGACATGGATGAGGGAGAAGAAATCCGATTGTTCAAAACAAAGGAAAAGTTGTGGAGGCCATCAAGTCCTGAAGGAGACTATCGCTGACAAGAAAGTTGGAATTTTTAAGACCTTTTCCCTATTAAAGGATATTAGGCTTATCTTTTTATTGTTATCATTGATACAAGGGGACATCAAAAGGATTATTGTTAGTTGTCCCACCACAATAAAAATAAAGAAAAGAAGAGGAGCTTGTTGTTGTTCAGAGTTCGTTTAGCATTTGAAAAGCTTGCTCGAAAGGAGGGATATTATGTTTCTCAGATTCAACAAATAACTACACATCAAGTGAAGAAAAAAAAATTTGGAAAAAGAGAAACTAACTCATACGTTCGAAGCTTATCAGAAAGACAATCAAGAAATGAGTGATTCATGATAAAGATTTTGGAGTTTTAATAAGCTTATGGCTCAAGGGGAGAATGAAATTAATAACTTAATAACTAAGTTCTTCACTTTAAAAAAAATTGACTAGATCTTAAAAAAATTTCAGAAAAAAATAGTTTGATTAAAATACAAGTAATTGACTAAGGATATTTCATGCCTTCTAATTTTTCTGTCAAATAGTCGAGTCCTGACTTTTAAATAAACAATAATATCTCAGAATTCATATTAACAAATATTTGAAAATTATTAATTAGGTGAGTTTAGACATTCAAAAGTCTTAAAATGTATTCCACCATATATAGTAATTCTCAGTGAAAAAAAGATGAGATAAAAATACATTATGTGGAAGATTTGATTAAAAAAAAAGAAGAGAAAAAGTCTTCCTAAGAAGAAGTTTGAGGTGAGCATAAAATTAAAATTAGTGTTTGAATTCACCCCTAATTAATAAAACTTGACAAGCTCTCTTCAGAAAATTATTATGATATTATATTCTCAAAAAAGTTTAGTGATCTTTGTTTCTTTTGTTGGTTATTAATTGGCTTAGAAATATCTTTAAGAAATAAAAATATTTTAATCACATATCTAAGAGTTTTGAAATTTACTTAGGCCCAGAAATAGGGGAAATAAATAAAGGGCTATGTTATTAGTAATTAATGAAAATTAGACCTCGAGGTCATATTTTTCATGCCCAAAAAATTTAACTTCAATTCCAATTCAAGAACGTCAAAGTATTTTTTTCAAGACAATGCAAACAATTTGTACAAAATTAGTGTTAAAGAGATAACAACTATGACAAATGAGACTAAAAAGTTGCAACCTCATGAGCTACGATATCCTTAGAAATAACACATCTTTATGTGTGTTTGAAGGAACATAGTTTTGATAGTACCTTAAAGAATGAGTTATTTTTACATATGCTTCTAGTCAAGAGATGATATCTCATGAAGTACTACGCATCGTTCAGAGAGAATGTCTTGTTTTTAGAAGCACCAATGTCATAATTGTCTATAATTGATTCCAGAAATAAAGAAATTTTTATAATAAAAATTGATAAAATAAAGTAAATTCTCACAAAATCCTTCATTTAAAATTTAAATTTTTATAAAACAAGATAATATCAATGAAAGATATATATATATATATATATATATATAAGCAAAACAAAAAAGATGATGATAAAAAAATGAAAATAAAATAAAACCAGAACGTTCAAAATGAAAAATTCAAACTCAAATTTTGACCTGGCTAAGTTGAATCTCTCTCGAACTTCTTAGTGTTGTTCTCCCTCTACCTACACAACAAATTCACAACTCTATATAAATTCCACAAACCTTCAAAAGTTTCATGATTTCCAAAAATAGTACGAACTTCCAAATCCACAAAAACTTCATTAAAAGCTCAAATATTTTGCAGAAACTCTGGGTCCTCCGCCTCACGTGGAAGTGGTTAGCTGGTTCTATCTTTATAGAACCACGCTCTTCTTAGTTCTTTGTATCATGTGGAAAGGATTTGGTTGGTTCCTATAGAACTACATCTCTTTTCACACAGATATTTCTTCGATCATCTTTTGAGTTGGATGTGAGTTCATGTATATTCCTTCTCAATCTTATTCCTTTGTTCACCTCTTGGGATTGATGTAAGTCTCTGACATTCTTTCCCAATGTGGCAGATACTTTTTTTGAGGATTGGTGTAATTTCCACAGTTGTCATTCCTCAACTAGATCTAGTTCGGATGTAATGACTCACAGTAGTATTCTTAGCTGGTCTAGTATTTTTGTTTCCCTTAGGTTGGAGGTGAAGTTTCTTTATACTCCATAATGAATCTTAAGAAAGCAGGCAATATTTTCATGAGGTTTAGCGTAATTTCCTCAATGGTTTTCATTCCTCAACTAGATTAATATCAAATGCTATCTCCGTTAGTGATATTCCAAGCTGGTTTAGTCTTTATGTTTCTCTTAGGTTGGAGTTGAAGTTTATTCATACTCCATAATGAATCATGAGAAAGTAAGTGATATTTTCTTGAGGGTTGGCGTAATTTCCTTAACGATTGACATTCTCAATTAGATCCAGTTCGGATATAATGTCCCCCAACGGTATTCTGAGCTGGTGTAGTCTTTTTGTTTCTCTTAGGATGGAGGTGAATTTTCTTCATACTCTGTAATGAATCTTAAAAAAGTAGGCAATATTTTTCTGACGATTGGCATAATTTCCTCAATGGTTGTCACTTTTCAACTAGACCCAGTATGGATGTAATGTCCCCTAGTGGTATTTTGAGCTGATCTAGTCTTTATGTTTTCTTTAGGTTTAAGGTGAAGTTTCTTCATACTCCATAATGAATCCTAAGAAAGCAGACAATTTTTTCTTGAGGTTTGGCATTATGTCCTCTATAGTTGTCATTTGTCAACTAGATGTAGTTTAGATGTAATGTCCTCTAGTGGTATTTTGAGTTGGTCTAGTCTTTTTGTTTCCCTTAGGTTGTATGTGAAGTTTCTTCATACTCCATAATGAATTCTAAGAAAGCAAGCGATATTTTCCTGAGGTTTTGAATAATGTCCTCAATAGTTGCAATTCCTTGACTAGATCTAATTCAGATGTAATGTCCCTGACGATATTCCATGGTGGTACAATCTTTCTGCTTTCCTTAGGTTGGAGGTGAAGTTTCTTCTTACTCTATAATTAATCTTAAGAAAGTAGGTGAAATTTTTCCTGAGGTTTGGCTTAATATCCTCAACAGCTTTCATTTCTTGACTAGATCCAATTCGAACGTAATGTCCTCAACCGTATGCCGAGCTGGTATAGTCTTCTTGCTTCCCTTGTGTTGAAGGTGAAGTTTCTTCATACTCCATAACAAATCCTGAGAAAGTGGGCGATATTTTCCTGAGGGTTAGCATAATGTCCTTAACGGTTGTCATTCGTCGACTAGATCTAGTTTGAACGTAATTTCCCCAACGGTAATTCGAGCAAGTTCAATCTTTCTGCTCCCCTTAAGTTGGAGGTGAAGTCTCTTCATACTTCATAATAAATCCTAAAAAAGTAAGTGATATTTTCCTAAGGTTTGGCATAATATCTTCTACAGTTGTCATTTCTCAACTAAATCCAGTTTGGATGTAATGTCGTCTAACAGTGTTTCGAGTTAGTTTTCTCTCTTTGTTTCCCTTCGGTTAGAGGTGAATTTTATCATGCACTGTAATGAACCCTAAGAAAACTAATTTCTTATATTTTCCTAAGGTTAACAATAAATACCTCGAATAAGAAAGTTAGAATTCAAAACATAAAAATTCAAATTTAGTTTCTCTTCTTTGGAAATCAATTCCCAATGCAAATCCGATTTCACTTCAATCCAAATTTAATCTCTGGTTTGATCAAAGTATTTTCTCTTAGATATTCTTTCAGGTTCTGTTGATCATTTCAGTCAACACCAATACGCACGGCGTGCTTGTTCAGCACACCACTTCTATTGGGGGACCATTTGTTGACCTCATTTTTATAAGGTCTACCTTTTCCTCTTTCTAGAACCTAGGATCTAACCATATGACTTCTATGCTGACTCTTTTAGAGGACTAGTACTGGGACCTACACCATTTAGAACTATGAACCACTTCTTGATTCCTTGTAGTCTCATATGGGTGGTTTTGAATCTCCAATTTTTAGTTGAGTTGATTAAAACTAGCATATTTAAATTTAAGTCGGGTTCTCATAAGAATTTAAAAATAATTTAAGAAGACCCTTTGAACTTGAATGTTTTTAAATTTTTGAAAGAGCATACTCATTCACACATCAGCACACACACAAGCACCACAATACATACAACATGCACACAAACACATATTCACACCACATGCATTCATAATCTAACAATTCAAATTAATTAAATTATAATTAACCTTAATCAAAATTCTAATTAAAATTTAAATTCCTCATCTAAAATATATAGTAAATTAATTGAAATAATATAATAATAATGACAATTAATAGTTATACACACACACACACACACACACACACACACACACACACACACACACACACACACACACAT
>NW_018239927.1:26756-46552 GCF_001263595.1 Phalaenopsis equestris | reverse complement strand
TATATATATATATATACACACACGCTCCTGCTTGCGCTCTGCTAGAGTTTCAGCATGGCTATCCCTGGTTATTACTCCACCGCATCTCTTCATCGATCAGGCTCAGCTCATCGTTCGTCGATTTCATCTCTTCCGTCTAGTTTGTCATTGTCGCTGTTGTTGACGTGCGTCATTTGCTTTGTCGCTCGTCTCTGCTCTTGCTGCAGCGTCGGCCTCAGTCATTGAGCTCGACATCTCGTCTGCTGCTCATGCGGTCGCGCCTTCCAGTCGTCACTCTGTTGTTCGTGCGGCTGCGTCAGGCTCAGTTGTCGAGCTCGACATCTCTTCATTGTATGTTGTTCGTGCGGTCGTGACTTCCAGTCGTCGCCTCTCGCCCTCGGGCTCAAGCTAAATTCGTAGAGTTTGATCTCTGCTTTGCTTTCTTCATTGTTTTTAATGTCGCACCTCCATTTATTGAGGATGGCTTTCGATAGATTGCATGCTGCTACCCTTATGGGACGCCTCAGGTACACCTAAATCGCCATCTTTCCCTCCTTCATTTGAGTGGGCAGAGGACATAAAAAAAACTAGGTAGGAAGAATGGGAAGTCTGCCACCTTTTTACAGAAGCTGAACGTATTCAACTTGTTTCCTTTCGTCGACAGAATTTGGTTGGGAACTTTCTATATGGCTGTCCCAAAATGGAGTTGAGTCGTAAGGAATTTGAGCTTATGCACCTTATTGGGGACTGGAAAATTGGACTGTTAGATGGAAGACACATTCTTATATAACTAAAAAATGAAGAGGATTACACTCGCTTATTTACTAGAAGGATAATCTAGATTGATAACAGAGCAATGAAGATTCAGAAATTATCTATGGATTTTGACCCACAGACGGAACCACCAATCATTCAGGTTTAGATTCACCTTTCATTATGTTACTCAAAAAGTGTTGTACTTTATTGCTTCAGCTTTTGGTAATCCACTCAAAACGGGCATTCCTACTTTTAATCTTACCCGCCCATTTGAAGTTGGAGTACCTGTTGAATGAGACATCACTTCATCCGCTTTTGAGAAAATTTGGTTGGGCACACAACATCATGGATATTGACAAAAGGTAGTGATTGACTCATTTCCTTCGTATTGTTTGAACTAGCATATGTTCGGTCACTCCAGTTCTTAATGCCACCATCTACACCCCCAAATCATACCAAAAAAGTATAGTGCTCCGCCAAAGGTAGTGATTTCATCTCCTCATGATCAGCTCCAAGTTATTGACCCTATTGATCATCAAAAGGATGCCCCTAAAGACGTCACTATTCTTGCAGGCAATATGACAACCATTCAGTCCCCAGTTGTAGCTCCCCAGTCTATGGAACCTCCAATAGTGGGAGAGAGGAAGATTCTTCAGACACCACCTGCCGTAAAACCTATCACGGATATTACAAGTGGCAATACTTCTACTGCTTCACTACCGCCTCATCAGGTTGAGCAAGTTGTTAATGCTACTCATACTCATAGGGATCATGATGTGCAATAGCCTACACCTATCCGACCAACTTTGGAATCTACTAATCAGTTAAGTCAATCATCGGATGTGGAACGATAGGTTTACACATCCAGGAAAAAGAAGAAGAATGGAGACCTATTCGAGATCAGGAATTTGATGGATGATATTTTGGTTACTTCAGGCAATGGTACTCACATTAGCAATTTGTTAGCTGTCACACTTCTGAGAACTAGAGGCAGAGGGAGGACTAAAGTGAGATGATCCTAGAACTTTTGCGCCCTTTGGTGGCTTTTTGGTTTTTTACATTTATGTATTTTTTCTTTATTTGGGTACATACATATATATCTATACAATTATACAATAATACATACATACATGCATACATATACATATATCCATATATATCTATACATACATACATACATACATACATACATATATATACATACATCCATATAGATTTATACATACATACATACAATTATTGCTAACAGGCAAGATGTTGATAGAATTTTGGGTGATGTGGGGCAGGAGGGACTTAAGGAAGCTAGACGTCCTTAGGTTGAAGACTCTTTTCTTGGAGATACATAATCTCGACTTACTTATATGCAACAGTATAATAATGTCTTTGATTATATTTTCACTTATATTTCCTTAGTTTGCAACAGAGTAAAAACTTGATCTTATAGCGAATAGGAATTTAACTTTTTAATTTATATCCCAATATATATATATATTGGGATACTACGCAAGTATACGTATCTTTATCAAGTAATATAGGACTTTTTCATTAAGACCTGAATATCAAACCCACAGGAAATTATGCAATATGCACTTTTGAATAACAAACTTTCTATTCTAAAAAGACAATTACTTAAACTACAAATATTTTTGCAGAATTAAAATTCAAAATTTTTTTGGTATTTTTGATATTTTGACATAACAGTAACAATTTAAAAAGATAACTTGAGTTTATGTAAAAGAAAAGCACTAAATTTGAAAAATATCTTTCTTCTTATCATGAATCAGTAATAAGTATAGGAATTCTGTTGTGAAAGTATGCAAATTGAGTTGTGCCAAATAGGAGCAATTATATTCTTTACCTTTACTAGAGATGCTATAAAGAACATGTCTAATTTAATGTTTGAATAGTTATGAAGACCGACTAGGCAGGGAAGATATCAGCTCTCATTCAAGATTTCCCTCGATTCCCTTGACCTGGGGGCTAACATCTTGTATCAGAACCTAAAAAAATAAACCAAGTTGGGGGCTTTAACCTGTTACTTTAAAGTTCTCTAACTCTGCACCCTTCAATGATTATTTCCTTATTTATTTGCACTAAATCATATGATTACATTCTCATTCATACAACCTCATGTGATTCTTTCCAACTGTTGACTGATACAATACTAGCCCGATTTTTACATGTTCTGACAACAAATTTTAACGTCTGGATAGGCTAAATCAAGAAGTAAATGAAGTTCATGGATTTAGATCATCACCACTTCTTCTAACATTAAAGATTAATACTCTCCACAACTTCCATCCAATACTTTAATTACTTATCATTTTAAGAAGAAAGATAAAGAAAACTACTCAGAATCTATGGAGAAAACAAAACCACACTTTAGTTTAAAAGTAGAAATCATTGTCAAACCAACAAGTAGTCTCGATTAAAGCCAAAAATAGTTTAAAAACAAAAGATAAAAACTTATCTCAAATCCTTCGCCAAACTCTTAAAGTTCCTTTGAATCTCTTCTCTTTTACAACACTCTTAACTCTCAAATAAAACTAAAAACAAAAAGAATAAAGTAAATTTTTTTGGTGTTTGAATCTCTCCACAAGATTCTCCACGATCTTCTCAAGACTTAGAACTCTCTCCCTCTTCAAGCACCCACTTTCGAATTTCTCAACTTCCTTCTTTTATAAATCTCTAAAAGGTGTCTTAGAAACTCTTCAAAATGTGTCCAAATTCGATGTATTCTCTAAAGGATCCCTCCTTTCTGATACCTCCTTTCACAAGTCTTTTAATAATATTTTCGTTCCTAGTAGACATAACCACTCTCTTTAGCCAATAGGTGTCTCAAATACCTCTTTAAAATTCAGCCAAATGAAGGAAACTGCCAAATAACTGCCTCTGATGCTTAAGTGTGGGGCCTCTGGTGCTTGGGCGCGACCTTCTCTATTTAACCGGCGCTTAAGCGTTAGATCTAGCACTTAGGCGCCAAAACACTATAGCACAATTTTCACATCTTTGTTCCAAATTTGATCCTTTTTCACTCCTTTTAGTGTTTTTTATCTTTTTACTTGTACTTGAAAGAAAACACACAAATACATTCTATTAAAGGGCAATATCTCAAAAAGAGGTATAAAAACGCGTTTAAAAACACTATATATTTTAGGCGTATCAAAATCCAACAGTCAAATAAGAAATAATCTCATCTAGCTCCGTCTCAGTCGGACTATAATTTGCATAAAAAAACATAAAATATTTGGTGGCAAAGGGTAGAACAATTTGATTACCTCCGGTGAAAAAGGTACCAACTTTCCTCGAACCATGACTCTATCATCTTCAGCTTCAGGGAGGTTTGCATAAAACTTCCTAACAACAGATATTACTGCAACAGCAGAAAAACAACAGAATCGTTCCCACTGTCGGCGAACGATCAAATCTTCCATAGATTCACCTGGATTCTGAAAACAACGCTCCTGCATAAGCTTTCGTGATTGCAACGCATCACTGTACCTATCTTGAGCTTTTGAACTCACAAATTTGCTCGAATGAAAATGACTCTTTCAACGGGCTTTTTCCTCTATTCCTCTTCATTTTTGGTGTCATTCTACAAATTTTATAAATTCCAAAAAGAACTTCAAAAATCAAGTCTAAATTACTAAAGCAAACTTCCGAAAGCACAAACTAAACTTCCCAAGCAATTTTAATAGATTTTTCATCATTTTTCACCATGAACAGTGAATTTTTGAATTCTCCAAACGTGCTCAAAATACATGGTGAAAATCCAATATTTTTGCATAGAAGTAAAGCTCTTACCTTAAAAAATCTGAATCTAGCAAATTTTTTTTTATTCCACCATGAAATCTCCACTTAATAGTGTGCCCTAGCTCTCCAAAATCACGATTTCAAGAGGTTGAAGGTGACGGGAGGGTGAAAAATGGAGAGTTTCGGGTTAATTTTTCACTTTTAACCATTCGCGAACTGGTTTTCGTGAACCGGCACTTAAGGGAGGATTAGTGGCTCTTAGGCGCCTACCTCTCGGGTTACTTTGCGCTTAAGCACGAGATGTGGCGCTTAGGCGCCAGTGCACAATTTTTTAAGATTTTTAATGTAAGTAAAATGCACTTTTTTCCTAAGTATATCACCCCTAAATGGTCTCATAACACTTAAATGACTATTTTCATCTCCTTTAACTCTCCTCTCTCTCAAAATTCTCTATATAACTCAATTCAATTCGAGGCTAAAAATAAAACCAATTTTCATACAAGCAAACATACATTTTCATTCACAAACAATTAAAAATGCATGTAACACTTAATTCTCACTCCAAATAATCTTGGATGAGAAAATTTTGTAAGCACAAACAGTTAACAAACATTCACAATTAAACACATAAAAACATAAACACTAAAAAGAAAGACTTAAACACTAACACATAAACACAACAACTCTTAACAAACAAACTCAGACAAAGAACTTAATTCCACTCTTCATTTGATGGGACAAACTTCGTTCTTTCATTAGTCTCTCCTGGGGCAATCAAAATATAAAGTTGATAAAACGGACGGTGGTGACGAGCTCTGATACTGTCTTCTCCAATCTATTTTTGCTTAATAAACATCTCCTTATCTGCTTCCTCTATATAAATAGTATGGCTAAATTGCATTTTCAATTGCCATCCAATATGCTCAAGATGTGCATGAATATCAATTACCTTGTTCTCAAGTAAAGCCATGGTAGTCTCAATTTTGTTGATCTTTTTTTTATATTCCTTTGATACTAACGGCTAAGAAACTGTTATACATCTCTTGTGCACTTTGACTAATGAATCTCTTCCTCATGGTCTCTTCCTTCTTCTTCAAATCCATCTCCCATGAAGGCATCTTATCAAAATCTCTCTTTCTTATAGACTTTTAGGGCTGAAAATGATCTAGGGCGAAACTCCTTCACTAAACCCTTCTATTTATAGGCCTAAATCTCTCTAATAACTTCTAGGCACGTCTTGGAATTGCCTTGGCACGTTTTTACAAACCAATTAGTGATTAAACCTTCTAGAATCTTAATTTAGCACATGTTTTTTAACTGCCGCATGCTTAAGCGCCGGATCTAGCGCTTAAGCGACAGTGCACATTTTTGCACTAGTCAACTTAACATCTAAATTCTCATTCTAACATGTCTTGCTAACAAAATAAAGTCTTAAAATATTTACTAACACATAATAGTCTCAAAAATACTATCCCAATTTTCTTAATCACACACAAACAACATTCAAAGCAAAACACACTGATAACTATGGGTTACCTCCCACAAAGTGCTTGGTTTAACATCGTCAGCACGACATAACCAGTGCTTATTCTGGTTGACCCAACATCATTCCTTCATTAAAGTTATTTTGATCCCCTGCAAAATAAGGTTTCAGTCTATGACCATTCACTTTAAACACTTTATCAGTCTTAAAATCTTTAATATCCACAGCTCCATAAGGATAAACTTTTATCACAACAAATGGCCCCATCCACCTGGACTTAAGTTTGCCTGGAAATAATCTTAACCTTGCATTATATAGCAGAACTTGTTGCCCTGGCTGAAAATTTTTAGTAAGAATCCTTTGATCATGCCACTTCTTTATCTTTTCTTTTTAAATCTTAACACTTTCATCAGATTCATTCCTAATCTCTTCAAGCTCATTTAATTGCAATAATCTTTTCTCACCAGCATCTTTCAAATTATAATTGAACTCTTTAATCGCCCAATATGTTTTATGCTCTAGTTCAACTGGTATGTGACAAGCTTTTCCAAATATTAGCCTATATGAGGATATTCCTATAGGAGTTCTATATGCAGTCCTATAAGCCCACAAAACATAGTTAAGTTTAACTGACCAATCCATTTTTGTTGGATTCACAGATTTTTCCATAATTCTCTTAATTTCTCGATTGGATAATTCAGCCAAACTACTTGTTTGAGGATAATAAGCAGTAGTAATTCTATGATTTGTATGATATTTCTTTAATAATTTCTCCATTATAGCATTTCAGAAATGACTTCCCCCATCAGTTATGGTAACTCTCGGCATCTCAAATCTATAAAATATGTTTGTTTTCAAAAACTTTGCAACACTTTGAGCATCACATCGAGGTAAAGCAAGAACTTCTATCCATTTAGATACATAGTCCACTGCTAACAGTATATATAAATTCTCGAAAGATAGTATAAATGGTCCCATGAAATCTAATACCCAAACACAAAATATTTCAACTTATAGCATATAATTGAGGGGCATCTCATTTCTTTTAGAAATATTACCTACTCGTTGACATCTATCACAAGTTTTAATATAAGCATTAATATCTTTAAACATAGTAGGCCAATAGAATGCAGATTGTAAAATTTTGTATGTTGTTTTATCAACACCAAAATGTCCCCCAAAATCAAAATTATGACATTTTTGGATAATTTCATATGTTTCTTCTAATGGTACATTGGTACATATCTTTGAATAATCAGATCATTTCCTTGTTTATATAAAAATGGGTCATCCCAAAAAAAAGTCTTAGCTTCAGAAATAAATTTCCTCTTTTATTGGTATGTCATTCCATAGGATATAATGTCACTAACAAGAAAGTTCACAATGTCGGCATACAACGGAGCACGCCACTCATTAATATTGAACCATTTTTCATCTGGAAAATGTTCATTAATTTCTTTTTCAAAATAGAGTGGTTTTTCTACCTTAAGTCTGGACAAATAATCAGCAATTTGATTTTCAGTTCCTTTCCTATCTACTATTTCAAAATCAATTTTTTGCAAAAAATCCATCATATAAGTCTAGGTTTTGCATCCTTCTTTTTCATTAAGTACTTAATAGTAGAATGATCTGTATTTACTACACAATGATTTTCAATTAAATATAATCTAAATTTTTCAAAAGCATATACTATTGTTAATAACTCTTTTTCAGTTATTTTATAATTAATTTGGGTTTCATTAAGAGTTTTACTAGCATAGTAAATTACTTTAAAAATTATCTTTGTCCTAAAACAGCTCCAATAGCATAATCATTAACATCACACATCATTTCAAAAGATTTTCCCTAATCTGGTGAAATTATAATTGGTGCAGTGACTAATTTTTTTTTTAATAATTCAAAAGCTTTTAGGCATTCCTCATCAAAATTGAAAATTGCATCTTTCTCCAATAAATGGCATAAAAGGCTTAGCAATCTTTGAAAAGTCTTTAATATATCGTTCGTAGAATCGAACATGTCCTAAAAAAACTCTTAATTCTCCTTACATTTGTTGGATAAGGTAAATTAGCGATCACTTGAATTTTAGCAAGATCCACTTCCATACCATTTTCTGATATTTTATGTCCTAATACAATTCCTCCTGCTACCATAAATTGACATTTTTCTCAATTAAGGACTAAATTTGTTTCTTCACAGTGCTTAAGAACTTTTGATAAATATTCTAAACATGAGTCAAATGAAGTTCCAAACACTGAAAAATCATTCATAAATACTTCAATCCCTTTTTCAATTAAATCACAAAAAAATGTCGTCATACATCTTTGAAATGTAGCAGGGGCATTATATAAACCAGAGGATATTCTTTTAAAAGCAAAAGTACCATAAGAACTGGTAAAAGTTGTTTTCTCTTGATCCTCATAAGTTATTTGAATTTGGTGATAACCAGTATATCCATCCAGAAAACAAAAGTATTTATGCCCAGCTATTCTATCTGACATTTGATCTAAAAAGATAGTAGAAAATGATCTTTCCTAGTGACAAGATTTAATTTTCTATAATCAATGCATATTCGCCACCCTGTAACTTGTCTGGCAGGTATTAATTCATTATGTTCATTTACAGTCACAATTACTCCTCCTTTCTTAGGAACGCAATGAATTGTACTAACCCATGCACTATCTGAAATAGGGTAGATAATTTCAACATCTAACCACTTTAAAATTATTTTCTTAACAACTTCTTTCATAATAGAATTCAATCTTCTTTGAGGATCAGCCTTGGTTTTGCAGTTCTTTTATATAAATTCTATGCATACAAATTGAAGGATTGATTCTTTTAATATCAGTTATTGTCCATCCAAAGGCTTTCTTAAATTTTTTTCAAAATTTTCATCAATCTATCTTCTTCTTCCATCGTTAACTTTGAGGAAAATATAACTGGTAAATTAGAGGAATCTCCTAAAAAGACAGTCTAAATGATCAGGAAGTAACTTTAACTCAAGTTCTGAAGGTTTTTCAATTGATGGATAAAATGATTTATCATTGTCTATCGTGTCCAAAATTTCAAAACTTTCTCGAACATAGTTTGAATCTTCCTTAAAAAGATCTTCACATTGATAAAATTCCTCTTCTAGCTCATGTTCCAAATCTTGTACTTCAAGTTTTTCTTCATAATTAGTTCTGAAATGACATTCACTCAGATATCTTATAACATTCATCATCTTTACCTTTTGCAGGATACTTCATTGAGCTTGAAATGTTAAAGTAACAGTTTGATCATTGACGCACATTGTTAATTCCCTCTTCTGTATATCTATCATTGCTCTTCCTATGGTTAGGAAAATTCTCCCCAAAATGATAGGTATCTCTTTATCTTCTTCCAAATCTAACACAATGCAATCAACAAGAAAGATAAATTGATCCACTTTCACTAGGACATCTTCTATAATTTCTTTAGGATACATTATTGAACGATCTGCTAACTGCAGAGTTACAGTGGTAGGGGTTATTTCTATTAATCCCAACCTTTTAAATATTGATAATGGCATAAGGTTAATGCTTGCACCTAAATCATATAAAAATTTCCCATTAAATTTGTCTCCTATTGCACAAGGAATTGTAAAGCTACCAGAATCTTTAAGCTTTTCATGAAGCTTCTTTTGAATTATAGCACTGCACTCCTCACTGAGTACAACGGTTTCATTATCTTCAAACTCCATTTTTCTGTTGAGAATATCCTTCATAAACTTTACATAGCTTGATATTTGTTCTAAGTCTTCAACAAATGGAATATTAATGATAAGCTTCTTAAAAATCTCCAAAAATTTTGAAAATTGCTTATCCAACTTCTATTGATGAAGTCTCTGAGGAAATGGAGGTGGTGATTTTTTTGAAATCAATTTTAAGTGAAGAAATAGGTCTTTCAGAATCTTTTGGAGTGTCATATTTTAATTCTTCAATTTTTTCTCTCTCTACTTCAGTTTCTTTTTTAATCTTACCTTCCAACTCTCTTCCGCTTCTAAGTTGAACGGCTTTTACTTGCTCTTTAATCTGGTCTTTCGAATTTATTTCAGTGTTACTAGGAAGTGTTCCTTGGGATCAATTACTTAATGAATTTGTGATTTGTCAAAGTTGATTTTCAATATTTCTAATTGTAGCTCCTTGACTTTGTAACTGATTACCCATTTTTAACACCACTTCTTCTATAGATAACTTCTTATCCTTAAACTGTGTATTACTATTGAAACTTGGAGGATAAGTAGATATATAATTATTATTCCCTTGGTTGTTCCAGTTTCCCAATGGGTTTCCTTGATTGTTCTCTCATTGCTGATTATTACCACCCGTATTATTATTCCAGCTAAAGTTGGGATGGTTCTTCTAACCTGGGTTATAATAATTTAAATATGGGTTATTCTACTTATTATTTATAGCATTCAAAGTTTCTAATGATGCTTGAGAATCTACCATTTGACCTAATGAATTCTCTTCATTCATAGAAATTGGTTGAGAAAAATTCATTCCAAATTGGTCTAACTTCTTTGAAATTGCAGCAACTTGATTTGCTAACATAGTAAATGCATCAAGTTCATGAATATTGGCTACTTTCTTTGGATTCACCCTCTCAGAAGGCCATTAAAAATTATTGGTAGCTATTTCTTCAATTAAAACATACACGTCATGAAATGGTTTTGACATCATGAACTACTAGCAACGGCATCGATAATAGATCCAAGAGATCCAACTAATCTATTATAAAAAGTTTAAATTATTAACCAATCTGGTATAATATGGTGTGGACACTTTCTTAAGAGTTATTTAAATTATTCTCATGCTTCATAAATAGATTCCCCTTCAAACTGATTAAATGATATAATATCATTTCTAAGTTTCACAGTTTTTTATGGTGGAAACTATTTAGCAAGGAATGTTTGTGCTAAATCACCCCAAGTTCTGATAGATCTAGGTGCTAACAAATTCAACCACATCTTAGCTTTATCCCTCAGTGAGAAAGGAAATAACCTAAGTCTTATGACATCATCTGATACACCATCATATTTAAATGTAACGCATAATTCTAAAAAATTGGCAATATATAAATTTGGATCTTCAGTTTGTGATCCCCCAAACTGATTATTTGATAACATTTGGATAATAATTGGTTTAATCTCAAATGAATTAGCTACTACAATAGGTTTTTGAATACTACAATGAAGTTCATCTACAGTAGGGTTGACATAATCTCTTAAAGGTCTAAACTCTTAATGAATTTTAGCATTTTGATTGTTTTGGTTTGTCATTTCTGTAATTCTTTTAGATTTTTCAAGATTTTTTATTATTTTTTTATTTTTCTGATTTTTTTAACAGTTCTCTCTAATTCAGAATCGTAGGGCACTAGTCCTTCAGAACTTGAACTATGCATACACTAACCTAAAATAAAAATAAAAATAAAATACACAAAATAAAATAGAATAATTGTTAAAGTTTAAATAAGACTTTCTAAAAATATAAATTTGTTTTTAAATCAATTAATTTTTTCCCCCGCAACGGTGCCAAAAACTTAATCCTGACTTACTACTTATATGCAACAGTATAACAATGTCTTTGATTATGTTTTCACTTATATTTCTTACTTTGCAAAAAAGTCAAAACTTGATCTTGTAACAAATAAGAATTTAACTTTTTAATTTATATATATATTGGGATACTACGCAAGTATACATATCGTTATCAAGTAATATAGAACTTTTTGATTAAAACCTGAATATCGAACCCACAGGGAAATTATGCAATATGCACTTTTGAACAGCAAATTTTCTATTCTAAAAAGACAATTACTTAAACTACATATATTTTTTATAGTATTAAAATTCAAATCTTTTTGGTATTTTTGATATTTCGACAGAACAGTAACAATTTAAAAAGATAACTTGAGTTTATATAAAATAAAAGCACTAAATTTGAAAAATATCTTTCTCCTTATCATGAATCAGTAATAAGTCTAGGAATTATGTTGTGAAAGTATGCAAATTGTGTTGTGCCAAATAGGAGAAATTATATTATTTACCTTTACGAGCAATTATATTATTTACCCTTACTAGAGATGCTATAAAGAATATTGGCTAATTTAAAGTTTGAATAGTTCTGAAGTCCGGCTAGGCAGAGAAGATATCAACTCTCACTCTAGAGTTCCATCGATTCCCTCCATCTGGGGGCTAACATCTCGTATCAGAACCAAAAACAATAAACCAAGTTAGGGGCTTTAACCTATTACTTTAAAGTCCTCTAACTCTACACTCTTCAATGATTATTTTCTTATTTATTTGCACTAAATCATATGAATTACATTCTCATTCATACAACCTCATGTGATTTTTTCTAATTGTTGATTGAGACAATACCAGCCCAATTTTTATATGTTCTGACAACAAATTTTAACATCTGGATCGGTCAAATCAAGAAGTAAATGAAGTTCATGGATTTAGATCATCACCACTTCTTCTAACATTAAAGATTAATATTCTCAACAACTTCCATCCAACAATTTAATTACTTATCATTTTAAGAAGAAAGATAAAGAAAACTACTCAGAATCCATGGAGAAAACAAAACCACACTTTAGTTTAAAAGTAGAAATCATGGTCAAACCAACAAGAAGTCTCGATTAAAACCAAAAGTAGTTTAAAAACAAAAGATAAAAAATTATCTCAAATCCTCCACCAAACTCTTGAAGTTCCTTTGAACCTCTTCTCTTGTACAACACTCTTAACTCTCAAATAAAACTAAAAACAAAAAGGATAAAGTAAATTTTTTTGGTTTTTGAATCTCTCCACAAGATTCTCCACGATCTTCTCAAGACTCAGAACTCTATCCCTCTTCAAGCACCCACTTTCGAATGTCTCAACTTCCTTCTTTTATAAATCTCCAAAAGGTGTCTTGGAAACTCTTCAAAATGTGTCCAAATTCGATGTATTTTCCAAAGGATCCCTCCTTTTGCAAGTCTTTTAATAATATTTTTGTTTCTAGTAGTCATAACCACCCTTTTTAGCCAATAGGTGTCTTAAATACCTCTTTAAAATTTAGCCAAATGAAGGAAACCACCAAATAATTATCTCTGACGCTTAAGCGCAGGTCACATAACTGCCTCTAGGGCTTAAGCGCATGGCCTCTGGCGCTTAGGCGCGGCCTTTTCTGTTTAACTAGTACTTAAGCGCTGGATCTGGTGCTTTGACACCAAAACACTTTAGAATAATTTTCACCTCTCTGCTCCAAGTTTGATCCTTTTTCACTCCTTTTAGCATTTTACACATTTTTACTTGTACCTGAAAGAAAAACACACAAATACCTTCCCTTAAAGCGCAATATCTCAAAAGGGCAGACTCCTGACTTGGATGAGCAATGCACTATAACATCTTCACTTGATTCCTCAAAGAGAGTATAAACACCAATGACCTCCAACTACTTATGGAAGAGGAATGGCAGGTTTAGAAAGCAAGGAAGAAAAGGAAAGACATTTTTGAGCTCAAGAACTAGCAGGATGTTAACTTTATAACTGTTAATGGAAGTTCACGAATTTTGGGAGAGTCTCCCTCTAGGTTGCGTAGGGGGAGGGCAAAAACTTTTCAACATGATTAATTTACTTTGCTGGAATATTAGGGGGATTGCTCAACTAAGTTCCTTAAATAGACTCCTTCTCAATAAAAAAATATAAACCTTGGTTTATTGCTGTGTTTGAGCCAATGGCATCTATAAATTCCCAAAAAAAAAAAAAACTAAAGAGTTCCATAGTTTTCAATTTTATGCTAACACAACCAACAAGATCTGGGTTTTCTGTAGGAAGGAAGTACTTTGGTCTGTTCTTATGGACCACCCACAATATTTATGGAAATACGGGTTTTGCTACATTTATTTATGCTAGCAGCACAAAGGTGGCTAGAGCTGCGCTCTGGAAGGAAGTGATTAGTATTAGTCATTCCATGATTTCTAGTTGGATTAAGGGGGAGGGGGTGGGGGGATTTTAATTGTATCTCATCTCCTATAGAAAAAATTGTGAGGTAGATCTCTTAATATTCACAAGATGACCAAATTCAATGATGATATACAGGAAGCTGCTCTACATGATTGGGGTTTTAGGGCCCAATGTTTACTTGGAGGAGAGGAAAATTTTGATAAAGATTGGACTGGCTTTTTGTAAACAAGCAATGGTTTCAAAACTTTATTCACACCTCTATTAATCACTTAACTATGACTGGGTCTGATCATAGATCACTTATCATCACAATATTAGGTTCAGAATGGAAGATCTCCTTTTAGATATCAGAATATGTGGTTTACACATCCAAAATTTTTACATGTTATTTCTCAGCAATGGTAAGGTATTCAACACCAAAACCCCTGGATTTAGCTTTGGTTACTCCAAAAAAAGGTAGTGAAGGCACTTAATTTATGGAGTTGGAACAACCTTGGGGAAATCTTCAGTAAAGTGGAGCAAGCTGAGCTAGTTGTTGGGAATCTGGAGAAGGCTTTTGAATCAAGTCAAGTGGATGAGGCTGCCCTCTTTGAAGCTAATGAACACCTGCTTATTGTTATCTCTTGGAAAGAAACATTTCTTAAACAAAAAGTCGTTGTTGTTATATTGGGATTGATTTAAATGTAACCCATAGGGTGAGGGCTGAACATGTATACCCACAAAATGATATATAGAACCAAGATTTATTTTATTAAAACGAGTTGAGAGTTAAGCAAGTATTTCATTAAAAGCATTGTTATTACCTGATATAAGTATATCATCGACATACACAAGAATATAAATAAGGGTTGTAGAATTCCAAAAAAATTAGGAGGGATGCATCAGCTTTAACAGTTTGAAAAACAAGTGATCGTAAATTAGTAATCAAAGTGGCAAACCATTGACAGAGCGCTCGTTCAAACCATAGAGTGACACCCTTAGTAGCAAGTGAAGGAAAATCCTGCTAGAAGAGAAGAGACAAATAAAAAGGAAAAAAAATTTTGAAACTTCAAGGTATCAAAGCTCTGATACCATGAAGACCTGTAGTATTTGGAGAAACAAAGAAAGAAGAGAGAATAGAACAATAAACAATAGAGTGTTTCCTTATTTCTCTATTATATAAAAATGTTACATATACGATATAGAGTCCACTATATATAAAAGAGGAATATAGCAAAATAGTACATAACAAAATGGGACCACCTGTAGGAACCGTTAGAAAGAAGTGGAAGGATATTATCATATTATGTAATAAGTGAGCAACAATAGCAGATCAAATGGAAAGTGGAGAACAATGTATATTACTATGCCCTTTCCCTTATGTATAGATTTATCAGTGCAACCATTGCGAACTGATACCAGAACAAACATAAGATAGCACCACTTCTCTTACAAAATTAACTAACTAGTAGCGAAAGGTTGTGGGGCAAAATGCATAGCTTTTTGTTTTGCCGTGCCAAGCTTTATAATAATCTCTTAAAAAAAAAACCAGTCCGACTAATAAATATCAATATCCATCAGATAAATAAAGAAAATCATCATTAAACTTATCATCAATTTTTTCGTCATAAAATTGATATTAAATCAATCCAACCACTGTATATTAAAAGTCAAAATTTCTAATGATTTTTTATCTTAAATGTTATCCACATATATCTATTTATTATCATTATCAGTCTCAAACCACCATGGAACATAATAAGAACATCTAGGCGATAGGACTGGACTTCATTCACTTAAAGTTTAGTTGTTTATCAATATTTGTTCACCCCCCAAAAAAAAAAAAAAAAGATATCTTGGCTTTCCATCGATAGAATAATTGATTAAGAAAGATTAACTTACAACTTTAAATTGAAAATATATAGCATTGACAAAATGCAGCCGAAGTCTCGGTTTCATTTAATGTCGGCTTGAATATATATGCATCAAAACTTCATCTAGCATTCGTTTGCGGAGCTTTTTTCTTCATTCTTTTTGCCTGTAACTTCTTGCTGAAGAAATGCCTGAGTTGCTGGATTCTTAAAAAGATTTAACTTATAAATGCAAACAGTATCTGAGCTTTGTGTGTGCATGCTTTTATGAATGTACAAATTGTTCGCTCGTTTCCAATCTACTTTTTTTTTTTTTTTTGTGCATGATGTGTGTAAGATTTGTGTGAAAATGAGCTCCTAAAATTCCTATTAAGAAGATGAGCTCGCGACAACCAAATAGAAGTTTTTAGGGAACTAATCCGACGCATATCTCGCGACGCGCGGCTGGAGGAAGAAGATGAGCTCGCGACATCCTAAGAGAAGTTAATAGGGAACTATTCCAACGCATATCTCGCGACGCGGCCGGAGGAAGAAGATGAAACAGTGCCCCAAGGCATCGCCCGGGATGGAGAGTTTTTCTCTAAGTAACAAACTTTAGGTGTTGGATAGGTAAAGACATAAGATTTTTGTTGCGTATGTAAATCCCCCATAAATAAATAACTTCGCATTATAATAGCAAATCCATATATTAATATTTAACGATTCCATACCAATGTATGTAATTGATTAAATTTCTAAAAATTACTAGCATTAAATTTGCGAGTTTATGTATGAACGGCTGTGTTAACGGGAGTCTTTTGGATGAAGTTACGAACGATCACACAATGAGATTTTTCCATAGATGTATCTAACGATGTGGTGTGATGCTCCCTCATTTTGTAAGTAAATGAATAAATAAAATTTGAATTTTCTATTTTTGGTAACGATTGCTTCTTCTCGAGTACTACGTTGTTCTTGTCACTAACCTGTCGGCGAGTATATGTTATTCGTATCTTGGAAGTAATTTAAATTTAATTTAATATACATATAAATTTAATTTTTAGAAAAAATAGTGTTTTAGTTTTGAAAAAGTAATATTTTAGTTTTTGAAAATACGGGACCGAACCGATCCCATATAGTTCATAAGGGCGTTCAGAGCATGACCCTAAACAACCTTTAGAGTCCTTTGAAGCATTTTGAGTTCATTTAAACTTATTATATTGTTCAGATAACCATCCAAAGTGATCGGTTAACTACCCCATGCTCAGTGAACCTAATTTTTTTAATCATCTCTTGAGAGGAGTACTTAATTAGTCATTTAATGTTTCCTTTAAAAGTTATATAAAAGGGAGCCCTTGAGGACATGTTGACCTCACTTTTGGTTGAGGTCTAGTTTTTCCTCTTTAGTAGCTTGGGATCTAGCCATAAGACTTTCCTTGACTATTCCACTAGAAAGGAACCCTCAACATTAGAAATTCTAAACTCTTCTTTGCTTAACTTAAAGTTCTATATACTTGTCCTAACCTCTAGCACTTAGTAGGTGGGACCACTATAGGGGAGCTCAAGGAGAGTTCCCATAGGATTGCTTGGCCTTAGGGTAAACCCTCTGGTGGTGTGGTCTTGGTTGCTCTCACTCACATACTTGCAGATTACACCCCACTCACAACCCTAAAACTAAACTTAATTAACTTTGATCCCTTGATCTTTTGGGAGATTCATGTAGATGGTCCCCTAGACCCACTAGCCCTAGGATAAGGTTTAGATAAGACCAGTACAAAGAGGACCCAAATGAAGATTCCGTTGGTCCATGGCTCAAATAGAGTGGTTGGCACCTCAATTGCACCAAAATACCGAACTTAACATTTTGCCCCCAAATCTACCCAATTTTTCAAACTACCATTGAAACTCCAAAATTCCCAACTTCACCAAAAATACCCAAATTTGTTCAAAAATCATATCAAACCATTTGAAACCACCCAAATTGCCCAAAATCTCCTCAAATTGCCAAAATTACCAAAATACCCCTCAAATTGCCAAAAGTACCAAAATACCCTTGGTGGCCCAAACTTTCCCAAAACCTTCAAAATCATTTCAAATGTCCCCAAAACCAATTTGTACCCTTCAATTGAACTTAATTTGACTTATTTTGATCAAAAGCCCCAAATTTCCTTTAAAGACCCAATTACCCCAATTCACCACAAATGTTCATCAATTTGATCCTAATTTTCTCCAATTTCAATTCTAAGCTTAAATTCATCATGAATAAACTCAAATCAAACCAAATCTAAGTCTAATTGACTCACATTGTGAACCTAATTTCAATCCAAACCAAAATCCTTAATTTTGACCATATAGCCTAGTCTCACCCAGTTGTACCTTATAGCCCACTCACTTGGTCCAATTTTAATCTAAAACCCTTTATAACATTATTACACACCAAATTGAACCCTCAATTTGCCTTGGTCAAGCTTCAATTTTACTCAATTTCAACCCAAATCCCAATTTCCAAATTTGCCCCAATTTAGCCATGTGTCCAAATTCCACCAAATTGAATACCCTAACCCCAAAATTAACACCCAATTAATGTTAAGAACTCTTCAAAACATCCCCCTAGACCATTTTGAACCCCATTTTGAACCCTCAATTTACTAGACCATTTTGAACCCTCAATTTAGACTTAGCCCAACTCTAGCCTAACATAAACCCAAGTCTAACCCAACATCCCCACCCAAATTCTATGCCCAAATTCTTTCAAATTGAACCTCCAAATCAATTTAAAATCACTCCAAATCTTTTCTAAACTCTTTATGACAATTATTCACACCAAGTTGATCAATCAATTGAGTCCAATGTCATGGATAGCCCAACCCAAACCCAACTTCAAGCCAATTTGACCCAAATTGAACCCATGCACCAAAATTGACCAAGCCATGCCAAATTTATCAAGCCAAAGCTTCTACAACCAAATTTTGGATCCTAGTGACCAGGCTAGACTCACCTAGGCCACCCTAAAGGAGCTATGGATCAATGATCCCCTAATTTAAGGGATTTCACCCATATTTAGCCTAAACTTGAAATATCTTTGCCATCATTGCTTATCTTTAGGAGTTAATCATAATTAGCCACCCCCTGACCTCACTGAGCCAAGAAATGACTGAACTCTGGCCAGCCACCACCTCAGCCGCCGGAAACAATCACCCCAAAGTAGCCCCAAATGGCCAAAACCCAAAATTTGAACTGCATGACTTGGCTCACTCCAATTGGATTCTTGTGCCTTTCTTCCATCTACCTCAGCAAGCTTTAGCACCCATCAAACCCCCCTGAGCTCTACCAGGCAGCCATGGATTTAAATTGACCTCTCCACGACCAAAGAGAAGGGTGCTTGAAACCTTGGGGAAACTCTGCCAAAATCTCAGCAGAGCCTCTCCAAACCTCCTTAAGTTCAATCTCCTTTCTCTCAGCCACTCACAGGAACCCCACAGAGTCAATTTCTTCACTGAAATTTGCCCCAAAATCAGGATAGATTTTCTCACACCTCCACAGTCCACCAAACTTGAATTAACTGTGTCCACACAATTACCAGAGTGAGAGAAGTTGATTCCCCACAAAAGCCCATCAAAGCCCATAACATAGAGCCCCTAGCATAGACTTTGATCAACACCTGAAATCGAGCTTGATCGAACTCATAGCTAGACAATTCACTAGGGCCAAGTACTTCATCTAGAGGTTCGTTGGACCCAATCCAATCAAAGCTACTAAAACCATCTGATTGAGGCCTCCCCTATCAGACAAAGGTATTGAGCCTCAACTCTAAACTGAGCATATTTTGGTTCTTCATGTGTAATGACTCGATTTCATGCTTGATTGATGTCGGCACTATTTTTGGTGTGGAGTTTGCCCGTAAGAAGCTGTCGGCCATCGGAATTGAAATCTCGTTGCCCGCTTCGGAAGGACGTTAAAAAAAATTTAGTTTTGAAAAAGATGAAGTCAAACTGACCCCATAATTTTCATAGTTTAAATGGAAGAGC
>NW_018239927.1:16812-17133 GCF_001263595.1 Phalaenopsis equestris | reverse complement strand
AGATGAGTTAGGGTAAGGCTCATTTGACCATACCAAGCTTAATTGGTTTGGATTTGACCATAAGTCCAAAAAGCTGCATATGGCCAAACCTTGTATTTGGGCTAGGTTAGGCATGTCAATTAGCCCAATTAACTATGGAATTTGGTGTAGAAGACCATGAGGAATAACTTTCATGAAGGGTGAAAGTTATTTTGAGGTCAATTGGTTAATCAATTTGATGGATTTTTGGTTTTGGACCCATTTTAAGCTTGTTGGGCTAAGTTTGGGTCAAACTTGGGCTAGCCATGGGCTAAGTCCAAATTGATTATTGTGGTTGGTGTA
>NW_018239927.1:0-16047 GCF_001263595.1 Phalaenopsis equestris | reverse complement strand
GGTCCTAAGGGCAGTTAGGTAATTTGGGAGTGTCTGGGGCAAAAGACCCAAGTTAGGCATTTCAAGTAGAATTGGATAAATATCCATTCTAAATGAGTCATAAACCAATGTATTGTGAAGATATGGTGTACCTTAGTTCCAAGTCAACACCCAGGGTCAATCCTAAGGCCAAATAGCCCTATAGGAACTCTTCTTAAACTTCCCCCATAATGATCTTACCTACTAAATGCTAGAGGTTAAGGTCAATATGTGGAATTTCAAGTTGAGTAAAGAGAAGAGTTTTGAATTTCTAATGGTGAGGGTACCTTTTCTAGTTTTCTAAGACTAGTCAATAGGAAAGTCCTATGGCTAGACCTAGGCTACTAAAGAAATTTCTAGACCTCAACGAAAAGTGAGGTCAATAATGCTGTCCATTCCCATGTATTTAAAATGGATGGCTCAGATCAGTTTGGATGACACATCAGTTTGGTTAAATATTCCAAACCATGGGGCGATGGGGCAGCTCTCGTGGAAAGTGTAACCAACCGTAATATGATGTGTGGTCTTACGGAGACACCAAGGATGAGTCAGCTGTCGTGGTTAAGTATAAATATCAAAAAAAAATTATTTAATTAAATATAACTTTAAAAAATTTATATATTGGTGTAAAAATATCACAAAAATAAAAAAAAATACCCCTGTGCTCAGTGAACAAAGGAGAGTTTAGTGTACCCAAAATCAAAGTTAATTATATTATATTTAATTCTAAATTAATTAAACACTCCATAGACCATTTTAATCACAAATAATTAAATATTGATCATCATGACATGAAATTTTCAAGGCTTATTTTTCATGAGACTAGGGATGTTCTCTAAATTTTACAAGGTTAGAGGACACCTATAGCGCAAAAAGTATTAATTTTCTATGATAATTGCATCTAATTAATTAAAGTAATTAGAAAAAAATAAAATATAAGTCAAAAAATATGAAACCAAGTTTGTTGAGTTCAATGAGGTCAAAGGAATTAAGAGAAAGTAAAAATTGATTTTAAAATGAAAATGTATTTCTTTATTTATTTTCTCATCAAAACCAATTATAAGTTATAAAATTAAAATATGATTCAAAATTTAGGGAAAAGACTCTCATTGGCCCTCTGACTTTAGGTAACATTATAAAATTTTCCTAAGATAAACACAATGGGCATGTTTTGGGGGAATACCTCAAATACAAATAAATAAATATTGGAAAAATATAGTTTCACCTTTGTTATCTTAATTAGCTCATGAGTAAGAGGTTAGTGAAGTTTCATGATCGTTTGAATTAAGATATAAGTGTTATGGGGTGCAAAACCTAAGGGCATGATGGTAATTTACGAACTTTATACTCTAACCCAATTTTAATTAATTTTTTTAGGTTGAACCAGAGGGAAGGGTGCTAAATTATGATGATTAATTTACTAAAATGATTGAATCACAAAGGGTAAAAATGATAGTAACCCATTCATAACATTTTCTAAAAAGGGGTAAAATTGTAATTATTTGAGTTATTATGCATACGAAGAAATGAAAATTTTGGTGATCCATGAGTGAGGGGGGTGAGTTAGAAGGTTAATAATTTACTGATCTAGATACCTCAACAAATGGTTAAACCTAATCCAATCCTTCCAGTAAAGATTAAGAACTCATTACAAAACTTTTCAAAAAAATTACAAGTTTACCCTTGAAGCCTTAAGAGCTTAATAGTGAATTAGGTTAAATTTTTCAGACATAATTAAATAAGGAAATAAAATTGATTATGAAAAATCTTAAAACACTACAAGCTCATGCTCAATTAAAGAAGAGTGTAAAATTCCCCGATAACTGTAAGCATACCCTTATCGGTGCTTACTTGCATAACACTTAATATGACATTAAAGATTGGACATTTGTCTAACTCATGGGCAAATCTAAACATTAGCAAGATTACACTGAACATAATTTAAAGTGTAACAATATAACTTCTAATTCAATTTGAGTCAATCAACTCAACAGTATAGCAAAACCAAATGAACCTGAAATAGTTCAGCAGATTCTAAAGTTGTTTAAAGTCACTCTCTAAATACCTTTACAAAATTTTGGACATTACATAGGACATTTGGGCTTATTATAATTTGTTGAGGAAAATCATCCTTAAACATAAGGACTCACCAAATACGATTTCGGATCCCTCAACTGAAAACATTCTAATGAGAATTATCCCATTACAGCTTAACCTACAGTAATACCAAATACTCAGGGGTATGGGCCTTGGATACAACGCTCAATCCCTTTCAGTAACTGAGGATATTTAAAATGTTGCCATATATGTATCATCAAGCTGGTAAAAGTTGGTGATTTTGGTGATATGAACGATGATGAAAAAGTCATCTAAGTATGCATGATAATGGAGTGTTGTATCTTTTAAGCCCGATGACCTCATGAGGGTGCACTATCAATACTACTATTCGCCAACATTTGGTAAAGAGTTCCCCTTACTCTCATGGGTTGTTGGTAGCTCTAGCCTAATGGTGTGACTGACTCGTGATATGTATGATTTGCAAAAATATGTATAGTAGTAAAAATAATAAAATAAAAATATATATTTTTTGATGAAACCCATATTTTACCTTTATTTAAAAAATCTAAATCTAAATTATTTATCTGCATGCAATTGGGGTGGGAAATTTTTTCTTCTTTTCTACTATTATATTTTGTTAGTTGTACTAGATTTGACAAGATTGAGCTTTGGGAATCGCTTGTTACTCTTAAATTCATTTACAATGAGGCTTGGATTGTAGGGGTTGACTTGAATGCCATTCATTCAGTTTCTGAGAAGAAAGGAGGAAATTACCTGAACCAAAGGCTTATTACAAATTTTATGATGTTTTATTGGATGTTGGTCTCTTTGATCTTGGTTTTACGGGTAATTATTTCACTTGGTATAGGGGAATGATTTTTTAAAGGCTTGATAGGTTTCTTGGTAATGATCTTTCGTTGATGGCTTATATAGTTTTTTCTGTTAATCATCTACCAATTATTTGTTCTGATCATGCTCTTATTCTGCGTACTATTAATCTGAATAATAGACCTAAGGTTTATCAATTCAAATTTTTAAACATGTGTACTTTGCATGATTCTTTTTTACAATTTGTTAAAGATAATTAGTTTTGTGAAGTTTTCAGTAATAAGGGGAAAAGGTTATGGATTATGCAAAAGAATCTAGCAATTAAACTCAGAAAATGGAATCAGGATTGCTTTTAGAATATTCATACTTTGGTTTTATCTACTGAAGACAATTAAAGAATCTTGAAAAAATTATAGTGATGATATTATTGATTATAGTCTTTTTTTGATCTGTCAAGGGAGACTTGTTGCGACCATTAATATAGAAGAGGATTAATATAAACAAAAGGCTACGAGCCACTTCTTTGATAATGGTGATAACAAATTGCCTTCTTTCAAGAAAATTGATTAACAACATCAGTAAGATTAAGAATGATAGAGGTGTATTTATTTGCACCTCTGATGCTTTTTAAATAAACAGGGTTAGGTATTTTTCTATTTTTTTAATAGTGATTATAGTGAGCTCGCTCATATTGATGAATCTCTTTTTGTTGATAGTTATATTTATGCCGATAATATTGCTTTTGCTAATATTCGTGATGAATCTAAAAATAAAGCTGCTTTGAATAACATTGATGGTAATAAGTTTGCAGGACCTGATGAATTCCAATAGATTTTTATAAAAAATGTTGGAGTATAATTAAAGATGAGCTTATTGGTGTTGTGCAAGATTTCTTTAGAGGGATGGATCTTCCCAAATATTTTAAAGCTTCTAACTTTATTCTTATTCTTAAAGATAATGTGGGTCTTAGCTGGGATGCTTATAACCCTATTAACCTTAACTCCATGGTTTTATAAGAAACTTGGATCTTCAGTTGGTGATCCCCTAAACTGATTATTTGATACCATTTCGATAATAACAGGTTTAAGCTCAAATGAATTAGCCAGTACATTAGGTTTTTAAATACTACAATGAAGTCCATCTACTGTAGGGCTGTCATAATCTCATAAAAGTCTATACTCTTGATGATATTCAACACTTTGATCATTTAGGTTTGTCATTTCTATAATTTTTTTAGATTTTTTAAAATTTTTAATTTTTTTGATTTTTCTAATTTTTTAACAGTTACTTTCTAATTCAGAATTGTAGGGCACTACTCCTTCAGAAACTAGTCCTTCAGAACCTGGACACTAGTCCTTCAGAACCAAACTACACATACCCTAATATAAAATAAAATAAAATAAAACATGCACAAAATAAGATAAAATAATTTTTTAAAGTTTAAAAAAAGACTTTCTAAAAATAGATATTTGCTTTTAAATCAATCTTCTTAATAAAAATTTTCCCGGCAAGGGTGCCAAAAACTTGATCCTGACTGTTTATATGCAATAGTATAAAAATGACTTTAATTTATCGTTATTAAGTAATATAAGACTTTTTTATTAATTGCTGAATATCGAACCCACAGGAAAATTATGCAATATGCACTTAAACTTTCTATTCTAAAAAGACTAAAAAGACAATTACTTAAAATACAAATATTTTTGCAGTATTAAAATTCAAATCTTTTTGGTATTTTGGATATTTTGACAGACTAATAACAATTTAAAAAGATAACTTGAGTTTATGTAAGAGAAAAGCTCTAAATTTAAAAAATATCTTTCTCCTTATCATGAATCAGTAATAAGTATAGGAATTTTGTTGTGGAAGTATGCAAATTGTGTTGTGCCAAATACAAGTAATTATATTCTTTACCCTTACTAGAGATGCTATAAAGAACAATGGCTAATTTAAATTTTGAATAGTTTTGAAGACAGGCTATACAGGGAAGATACTAGTTCTCACTCTAGAGTTCCCTTGATTCCCTCCAACTGGGGGTTAACATCTTGTATCAGAACCTAAAATAATATACCAAGTTGGGTGCTTTAACCTATCACTTTAAAGTCATCTAACCCTACACCTTTCAATGATTATTTCATTATTTATTTGTACTAAATAAAAAAATTACATTCTCATTCATATAACCTTATGTACCTCATGTGATTCTTTCCAATTGTTAACTGAGACAATGCCAACCCGGTTCTTACATGTTATCACAACATATTTTAACATCTAGGTAGGCCAAATCAAGAAGTAAATGAAGTTCATGGATTTAAATCATCACAACTTCTTCCAACATTAAAGATCAATACTCTCCACAACTTCCATCCAAGCTTTAATTAATTATCTTTTTAAGAAGAAACATAAAGAAAACTACTCAAAATCCATGGAGAAAATAAACACACATTAGTTTAAAAGTAAAAATCATTGTCAAATCAATAAGAAGTCTTGATTAAAACCAAAAGTAGTTTAAAACAAAAGATAAAAAACTTATCTCAAATCCTCCACCAAACTCTTGAAGTTCCTTTGAATATCTTCTCTTTTACAACACTCTCAAAATAAACTAAAAACAAAAAGGATAAAGAAAATTTTTGTGGTGCTTGAATCTCTCCACAAGAATCTCCACGATCTTCTCAGGACTCAGCGCTCTCTCCCTCTTCAAGCACCCCCTTCACATGTCTTAACTTCCTTCTTTTATAAATCTCCAAAAGGTGCCTTGGAAACTCTTCAAAATGTGTCCACATTCTATGAATTCTCTAAATGATGCCTCCTTTCACAAGTCTTGTAACCATATTTTCATTTTTAATGGTCATAACCACCCTCTTAAGCCAATAGGTGCCTCAAATACCTCTTCAAAATTCAGTCAAATGAAGAAAACCGCCAAATAACTGCCTCTGACGCTTAAGCGTGGGGTCTCTGGTGCTTAGATGCAGCCTCTCTGTTTCACCGGCGCTTAAGCTTAAGCGCCGGATCTGGCGCTTAGGCGCCAAAACACATTAGCACAATTTTCACGTTTTTGCTCCAAATTTGATCCTTTTTCACTCCTTTAAGCATTTTTCACCTTTTTACTTGTACCTGAAAGAAAAATTCAAAAATACCTTCCATTAAAGCGCAATATCTATAAAATAAGTATAAAAAGGTGTTTCAAAACACTATAGATTTTAGGTGTATCAATAAGTCAAAATCTTAATTTGACAAGAAGAAATTTGTAAGCTCCAAAGCAGAAGAGTGTTACAACAACTTGACTTCTAAGAAGTTGATTGTTGAGGAGGGATTTATCAGCTTTAGGGGTGCAGTGGAGAGTATGATTATGAGTATAGATTAGGAAAATCTCTCTTAAAATACTAGTACTACTGTGATTTTAGTTGTTAGGAAGTGTTATGCTAATCTCTTTGATTTTGTCTTTGTGAAAGAGAAACAGGTAGACATCATCTTTTCCCATATCAACTCCTTATTTTCCTTGAGGGATGTCTCTTATAGTTTCTAGTCTCATTTCACTCTTGTGAATACCCAATTAGAAGAGATTATTGGATTTCAGACTAATGTTAAGGGGCTTGGAAGGTTAGAAATAACGTAAATTCAATATTCCTTCATCCAAACTCAATGCAGCCTAGAAGGCTTGACACTACTTTATTTCCGCTAAGCTACTTCCCTCTATCAATTTAAGTGAAGTCATCAGAGATAGAGGTTGTTTGAATGTTTGCATCCAAACCAAGAAATCTATATGTAACGGGTCTCTCATTGACCTTTCCATAGTCAATACCTTAACGAGGGATACACTATTGGTTTGAGGCATCCATTTACCATCTTCTTGTTGTATCAAAATTCAGGTGTTTATTTTGTGAGTTAGGTGGTAAAGCTTCAACTTTTGAAGCCCATCTCCAAACCAAATTGAGTTTATATGACAAGCCACTAATTTTGGTACCTGGGCAAGATCTTCTCAGCCTCGTCCTTCCAATAATCTGACTTCTATGTCAAAAAGGTTTAGTAAGATTGAGGATGGCATTTTTATTATTCAGATTGCAGTTTATGATTTGGTGGACCACAAGTCACATATGGATTGACAGAACAAATGCCAAACTGATAAGTTTGCTGGTTTTCAGGCCGGCCAGGTGGCAATGTACAAGAAAAATCAGTGGATTTGAGGGGACAATCCCTTTGAGTTCCTTATGTATTCTCCCTATTAGCCCTACATACATAGCTAGATAATTGAGGAGGAAGAAGAGGATGAAGAAGAAGAAGAAGAAGATGATGATGATGATGATGATGATGATGGGGACAAATGATGATGATGATGATGATGATGAGGATGAGGAGTAGTTTTTATTTTTTCTTTTATGTGGATGTATCTGATGTTATTTTTAATAATGTACTTTTATTTGGACTAGTCTATATTTTTATTGTGGAACTTGTTTTTATTTATCTGTTGTAATATTAAAACTTTTTGGTCTAACTTCAATTGATATCCTTTTTAGTTTAGATTTACTTGTTATTTCATATATATTTATTCCTATTTAGACCTATTAATCTTGTTGATTGACACATGAGGAAAGAAATGTTTTGGTAATATTTTCTCTTCATTTATAATCATAATTTAAATTGTTGAATATGTTTATAATTAAGTTGGGAGTGGGGGAAGAAAAATCTTTTAAATCTTAAACGTATTTGTCGTCAATAAACTTAGTATGAATTGCTTTAATTGTCTAAGGATTATAATTCACCTGAGATGATGGAAAGTCATAAAAATCTTGAACGAGGGAATTATTCTAAAAAATTAAGTTAGTCCGAAGATTTAGCCTCCTTGATAGTGTAGGTTTATTCTAGAGTTAAGGCTTCACCTCTTTCTAGAAATCCTTCTAATTTCTCATTTTTCTTATCTAGAGTAAAATCCAATCTTAAATTCAAAACTCAAATCCAAACCTCAAATCCAAACTTCAAATATAAGTCCCAAATCCAAGCCTTAAATCTAAACCCCAAATCCAAGTCTCAAATCCGAAACTTGATTCCAAGCTGCCTCCAATTTCAAAACTAAATTCAAATTATCGATCTCAAACCTCGAGTCTAAATCTTTTCAAAATCCTAAACTCTGTTTAAGCTATCATTCCAAACTTCCAAATCTTTTGAAACCCTTAACCATTCAAAATCCTTTCAATCTGTTGTTTTAAAGTCATAAACTTTTCAAAAGCCAACCTCAAGACTCTAAGGCTTCTAAAACAACTATAGAAATATTTTCAAAATATAATAATAATAATAATAATAATAATAATAATAATAATAATAATAATAATAATAATAAATTTGAAAAATCATTAAAAACTTCAAAAAATAAACAAATTTACAAAATTAAGAAAATTAAAACTTATAAAATCTTCTTAATAACTTAAAATGTTTCAAAAATCTTTTAAAATCCTAAAACAGTTTCAAAACTAAGAAAATTAAAACTTTTAAAACCTTAACATTTCAACACCAAAACTTAGAAAACTTTTTAATTAGTTAAAAAATTTCAAAATACTAATTTTAATTGCATTTGAAGGTTGATTCAATTTTAATTTTAGTAAACTATAAGAAACAAATTAAATAGCCTAAGGAAACCTTGAACCATTTAAGAAAATTTTGAACTTTTAATAACCTTAAAGCAAACGAAACATGCCCAAAATAAATCTTTATTAATTTAAATAACCTTTTAAGTAAAATTCAAATAAATGAAAAATATAATAATAATATAAGTTTGAAATTAATTTTAAGAACTTTCATAACTTAAAATAAACCTTAACTAATCTAATAAAATTAACTCGAATCATCGTTTAAATGAAAATAAAAACTACCAGCTCAAGTTCTAAGCTCAAGTGAATCAATCCAAATCAGCCTTTTAAAATCCTCTAATTCAATTGAAATTATTTCAAACCCTAATCTATTAATCTTAATCCACAATATCATTTTCTAATAAACGTTTTCTTAATCCTCGATATCAATTTCTCACAAATGCTTACTGAATGATCATACACAATGTAAGCTAGAACCTTAATCGAGATTATTCTTAACTAATCTAATAAAATTAACTCGAATCATCGTTCAAATGAAAATAAAAACTACCAGCTCAAGTTTTAAGCTCAAGTGAATCAATCCAAATCAGTCTTTTAAAATCCTCTAATTCAATCGAAATTATTTCAAACCCTAATCTATTAATCTTAATCCACAATATCATTTTCTAATAAACGCTTTCTTTATCCTCGATATCAATTTCTCACAAATGCTTACGGAATGATCATACACAATGTAAGCCAGAACCTTAATCGAGATTATTCTCGAGAACAATAATTCCTGAGATATAATTAAAAATAAGGGCTTCCCCTCATAAGAATATCAGACCCAAGGTAAAAAATAAATCTTAACTTATACCTGTAAAATAAAAGAAAAATTCTTAGTTCCATAGAACTATAATCATAGAGGTTTTCTTCATCCAGGTGATTAGATCCATGCTAAGGTAATATTTTTGTCCCTCATGGTTGAATATTATTTTTTGAATGACGCATCTAGACTTATAGATAGATAAAAACCTTTCGAGTTCAATGATGGATAGACAATAAAAAACCCTACCAGAGCCCTACTAGTAAATTTATTTAGAATAGAGGTTGAAAGAGATAGGAGAGATAAAATAAGGAAATTCTTAGAAAGCTCTAAGTAAGCTTTTTCGCTTATAGTAAAAGCAAAAATTAAATTAGATGACTCTTCTTATTCTTTCAAGCATTATATTTTTTACTTTTTAATTGCTTTATATATATCATTCGGTATAAATAAATAAGTAAATTTAAACACATCTATTCAATTATTGACATGTAATCACTTTGTCCAAGACCCAATATAGGCACACTTGGATGGTAATCTTGTTGACATGTAATCACTATGTCCAAGTCCCAATATAGGCACACTTGGATGGTAATCTTGTTGAGTGCTTGGACATATCCCCTGACCATAATGATGGAGTTTTCAATTGAATAGTCTAAATTTTTTGTCGACAAAATTTGAATGTGCTACTTTTGTTCTTTAGTTGAGTGCGCGCCATGGAGTGGGTGAGTATAGCCTAGTTCGTGTGACCTTTTAAAGAGTGAGCGGCTTCTAGGCTAAAGTTGTCTTGTCAAAATTAAACATGTTCGACAATACTAAGAGGTACATTCAGACCAAGCAAGTGCCTCAAAATTGTGGATAAGTGTCTATATGTTCCAAGCTAAGTAGCACTCACCATCCTTTAATTGAATTGATCCAACGATCTGTAGTGCCTCTTTACAGATGTACTTTTTTTCAGGTCTTTTTAAAAATTAAACTCATGTAATAATAATTCTCTATTGGAGCCTCTTTGGTCCACAGAATTAGGACTGTAATATAAAAAGGAATGCAAAAGTTCTGAATTTTTTTGCATTTAGAAGAAAAATAAATCCATTCAAACATTTCAATGCATTTGGAAAGCACTTCCTAATTTAATTTGAATGTGCCAAGAATTTATCAGATTTAGGTGATTTCCAACTACACATCATGTGTGAAGTTTCAGCTATTGCACTCATGACTCACAACTGGCCACGTTGTACTCGATAGTAGGCTTTCGCTGCCGACCACTGCCACTGCCACTGACCATGGGTCAATGCACGAGTGCCCATTGCCAATTACCGCACCCAGCATTGCCAATAGCCAACAGACAACTCAATGTGAATCCCCATCGGCCCTCGGTCAAGTTTTTATTAGATTTTATTTTTCTTCAAAACAAACAAGAAAGTATATAATTCGACAATTATTTTTTACAAACCAAAGATACCGAAAACCTTTCTAAAATATGCTACCTTTCGATTACACTATACTTCTTCTATGAAAAACCAAACAACCTAGCTACACAGCATATATTATCAGCCTAATTGGTTTTCTCTAGAAATACAAAATAAGAATTAATAAGTTTTATCCTTGACATGTTGTAAATTGTGATGTTCTATTTCTCTTATTTATAGGTTCGATATGAATAAATGATAATATTTTGTCCCAAGCAAAAAGATTACAATTAAAACGTTCGAACAAATTGCCAAATTGGCATAATGCTGAAACATAGTCAATCAGCAAATCTTTATAGATAAAAGGAATATTACTTTAAATAAATACATTATTAATAAAGGCAGTTGGAAAATAACTCTGATCCACGTATTATGAATTTTCTATGGCTAGCATGTGTTGAAGTTCCAAAACTGATGCCAATGATTAACAACAACAACAACTTTTATTAAAAAGTTGCCTTGGAGAATCTCTAACTAATCATATGACCATTTTGTGATGAATCAGTCCCGACATAACATAGACCATAAAACCATCAAATAATGTTATTGTTTGATCAACTTTCTGTACACTTTGGTGTCTTTATGTTGCTGGATGTAAATGACACATGATGATACTGTATTCACCATTAATGTCTGAAGTTAGGTACTAAGGCAAATACTAATTACATAAAATACTAACTACATTTCCTACTAGTTCGCATAAACAAAATTACAAATAACTTCATGATGCAAGTTGGTTTATAATTAAAGTGCTTATGGTGTGTTCTTAAAAAAAGTCAAGCTTTCTAGCATTTCTAGTTAAGAATTAATTTTTCTTCATGATCAGGTCAGATTCAATTTGTATGAAAGCAGACGCATGCAGAATATTAGAGATTTTAGCTATATATGTATATGTGTTTTACAGTACTTCACATGAAAATATGGACACAATATTTGAATCAAAATATCTCGACAAATAAAAAATTTCATTATAGGCCAAAGCACTTATATTAGCTTTAAATGTGCAGTAGGGATTACACATGTATTAAATTTATCTCAATGCTGGTTGAAGTACTTTGATGCCACAAACTATTTCCTTTATCAAAATATTTTTAATGAAAATTATTTAAAGTGTTATTTATTCATATGACATTTATATTCAGTCTTTTTTAAGAGTGTTACTATTAAATATATGGTAAAAAAATCTTATTAAAATTTAACTAGAACAAAAGCATTTGTACTAATTTTTATATTAATCATTTGACCATGCAAGTAATGTTTAAATGTATTGTAACTATAAGACTAAAATAACAGAAGTATTTTTTAAGCAATTTAAAAAATTGTGTGACTAAGAACTTTTTCTTTGCCACAAATTTAAGAAAATTTAAGGCACCTTCCACTTGTACGTATTTACTCATTTGTATGATATATGAAATTCTTAGGTTCTAATAACTAGAGTAAGCCCTCTAAATAAACAGAGGTATCTCAAAAAGCGTGACGACGTCAGTAATGCACGATGAAATTTTGCCGTGATTTACTTGCATGCCGTTCAAGTCGATGCATTAATATATCTAACATCTCTATTTTGGTTTTTTTTTTTTAATAATACTCAAATATGTGATAACAATATAAAATATCGCTATTACTGATTTCATGAATAATGAAATATGCACTTTAATCTATTAGTAAATTATTATAAAGAGAGATTATAACTTTTCTACATTTGATATTAAAATGCATAGAAATTGTAGTGTGTCTATATATTTTTTTTTTCCTAGACTTTAATCTATTAGTAAATTATTATAAAGAGAGATGATAACTTTTCTACCGTTGATGTTAAAATGCATAGAAATTGTAGTGTGTCTATATATATATTTTTTTCCTAAATTTAGATGCCTGTTATTTTCAAGGGGAATCTCAATTCCTGGCAAGTCTATTTTATGGATGAATAATTGCATCCTTTGAAAAAAAAAACAAATTGCTGGCTATGCCTTTTTCTTTTTCATGTCTCTTTGAAATTGGAAATCGCCTATCCTCTCTCTTTTCTTCCCTGCTGAGGGGCTTCGGCCCTCAGCTAAAATCATGGGTTTTCCTCCCCCACTTCAATTCCTCGAAGCTCTACTCTTGGACGGACCCTCTGTTCTAACTGGAAATAACATATATATTTTCACCTCTCTCAATCTTCGAGTTTTACCCTTTACTATTTCCCCTTCTAATGGAAATGAAGTGATATTCTCTAAAGAAAAAGTTGCATAAGGCTTTTTGCGCTGGAACATTGCTCTGGTGGGATAGGTGTTGGTTAAAAGACCTTTCATGGTATTGAACCCAAATTTGTCATTTGAGGCATGTCCAAGGATTGGAGCGATATGTCACTGACAAAAGTCCCACATCGGTTAGGTGTAGGGCCGAAGAGCAATATTTAAGTCCTGAGCTGCCCACTACTCCGAAGAGCTCTTTTGGGAGGTGGCAAGAGGTATCAGAGCAGATTACTGCCTGCCAGGTGTGTGGACTCTCCATGGTCTATTGGGACCCTCAGTGGAGCCGATCCGTGACGAGGTGGTAACGTGATTGAGTGGAGGAGAATGTCACAGACAAAAAAGTCCCACATCGGCTAGGTGTAGGTCCAAAAAGCAATATTAAATCCTGGGCTACCCACCACCCTTAAGGGCTCTTTTGGGAGGTGACAAGTGGTATCAAAGCATATTAATGCCTTCCACGTGTGTCGACTCTCCATGGTCCAGTGGGACCCTTGGAGGAGATGATCCGTGAAGAGTGCGTCACGTGATTGGGTGGAGGAGAATGTCACGGACAATAAGTCCCAAATCTACATTGGCTAGGTGTAGGGCCGAAAAGCAGTATGTAAGTCCTGCACTGCCCACCACCCCGAAGAGCTCTTTTGGGAGGTGACGAGTGGTATCAGAACAGATTACTGCTTGCCAGGTGTGTAGACTCTCTATGGTCTAGTGGGACCTTTGGTGGAGCTGATCCGTGACAAGGGTGTCACGTGATTGGGTGGAGGAGAATGTCATTGACAAAAAGTCCCACTTCGGCTAAGTGTAGGGCCGCAGAACAATATTTAAATCTTGGGCTGCCCACCACCCCGAAGAGCTCTTTTGGGAGGTGATAGGTAGGAACCTAGAGGAAGAAGTGGAAAGGTAAAGATGAA
Organism: Phalaenopsis equestris; assembly: GCF_001263595.1. NCBI lineage: Eukaryota > Viridiplantae > Streptophyta > Magnoliopsida > Asparagales > Orchidaceae > Phalaenopsis > Phalaenopsis equestris. The sequence goes on along the minus strand of NW_018239927.1, from coordinate 2,145 downwards.
TAAATAAAAGAGTACACCTAGACTTGTCCTGTAAGAGCAAATTGAGATACTCTCAGGATCTGCGACCTGTTTATTATATTTTAATTGAAGGGTTACATGATAGAAAGGAATGAGATCTTTTTACATGCATTGGACCACTATTTGTAGAAGATAAAGGGCGATGAACTGAAAAAATACATATCTGGCCTTACTTTAATAAAGGAGTTACATGACATTATTAGTATTTGTCATGTCTTTTCGTATTTGTAACTAATTTAGGCATTTTTAAATATTTATGGACCTTGTGTTCGGTAGATCTTTGAGTCAGTCAACTCTGCTGTTGTTAGTCGACCATTTCTTCTTATTACTAGTCAATCTTTGTACCGGGAAGCCAGATGGCTTGAAGAGTTATAGTCGATGGGCTTCATCGTTCCTTTGCGGTCTTTAGGAAAGTGTTGTGAGATCCTCAAATTGATAATTACGAGAATAATGAGAATGCTAGAACTTTTTTTCATCTTTAGGATGAATGATTGTTTACGATCGGCTGGTGGACCTTTGATTGGTCATCAACCATTTGATCAACGGGCTGCTAGTCAATAGTAGTACATTAGCCAGTCGACTTTATGAGTACTTCCATTTTGGTTTGAAACGTCAGATTATCTCAAGGTACATGTTGACCATTTTTTGGTGGTCATATTAAGTTCTCCACTTTTCTTGCTCCTCGACAAGTGTGACAATGGTAAATAAATTTTTAAATTAATAATCGAATCTTAGTTTTCATAATTTAATGCAATAGACGGACCCTATGGAATTTTGTGCCTGCGATACCATCTCGAGTATTTTCTTCTTTGCATTCGCTCGGTTTCTATGATGCTACTAAGGAGAGGGTCAGATTTAGTGCTAAAAGCAGCAGATTAGGCTAAAATGTTGGATTTTCATGGTATAAAACAATGATGACCTGAATGTGAGCTGAAGAAAAAGTGGTTGGCTAAGAAACCAAAATCCATTGAGAGAGAGGAAAAAGAGGAGTCATCAAACTCAATTTAGGGGACTTCGGAGAAGGTTCAACCTAGTGCGGGGAACGAGCTGGGTGGCTCAACAATCAATTTGAAGATGAAAGCTCTTGCATGAGTTAAGTTCCAACCAGAGGTCGCAAAAATTTCCTCGCTAATTGGTGTACAAGGAGTGGGTGAAAGTTACCCTCGAGTTGGTGAGAAGGGGACGACTGGTGACTTCCATCTTTCGATGTGGGTGGAGCTACCTGGTCCAAGGTAAATCAAATTCTGGATAAGTGATATTTTTTGCTTCTTTTTATACTCGAGTTTTTTTGTGTTTGCTTTTTTTTTTGCTTCTTAAAGATGAGGGCCATCATGTTGAGGGATTGCCACTAGTGGGACCCTATTACCCTAGTGCCAATTGGCAGTGAGGTCAGTTGCATGGAAGATTTGTGGAGGCCCAGTGGGAAACATTTAGGGACACTAGATGTCCCCGAGAACCTTGACCTGTCATTGCAAGAAGTGATGAGGATCTTTGTGTTATGTTAAATGGAATGCGCGGGGAAGAATTTAACCTTCACTTAGAGGTTGAATTCTTAAGGAAGTAGCATTTGTATAGAGGGCTCATTCTGAGGCTGACTTAGCAAACCAGTTCAAGCTCAGTGATCAAATTATATATAAAATTTTGCTAGGAAAGTTCTAGTCCTGGCCTAGGCTGTCAAGGACCAAATAATAAAATACCTTTCATTAGACAATGATCTGAATGCTATTAGCTTTTTTATCAAATAATGTATTTAGGTTTTTGTTTTGTTTCAATTTTTATGTTCACAATATGTTTTATCTAGAGATTCTCATGCAGTGTTTCTACTTCTACTAAATTTCTAAACATAGGGATTGAAAGGGCCCATTTTTGTACATTATGTTTATTTTTCCCTAACATTGTCATCTATTTCTTGTCTTTTTGTTTGGATTTATCTAATCATTTTTCCCCTTCTATATTTTAATGGCTCTCAAGAGAACTCCCCAATTCTTTAGTATGGTGGCTACCACTGAGGGCTTATGCTGACCTTATCTGAGGTTGCTTTCATGGTAGAATCTTTTATTTTCAACCTGACTATCAAGCTAAGAGCCGTCCACCATGATAAGAGGGAAACTAGCAGGTATAGAAATG